>NC_056738.1:295893718-295981218 GCF_019279795.1 Protopterus annectens | reverse complement strand
CAAACTGCACCCTAATTATTATATACATAGGGAGACTTATTAATGAATCTGATTATCATCATCGTCATCATCATCATCATTGTTAACATCATCATCCCTGTTTTTGCCATTTTTCTATGTGCTGTCTGAATATCAATTATTGGCATCTATCTCAATTCATTGCAACTTTCCTACCCTTTTTGACAGTCATGTCTGATTGTTGCAAGTCTTCTCTCCCACAATCCATTCATCTGTTGGCTGAACATGCACATTTTTTTTGCTTTCTTCCTTTTTCTCCCATCACCAGATTGTCTTCAGCTTTCCTTCATGTGCCCAACCTGAGTAATCTGTGCTCCTTCTCTGCAATTCAAACTACTTTGTCTTCTGATCTGATGTCATCATTTCCTCATCTATCCTACAATGTGAATCCTACCACCCATCTAATTTACTTCATCTCCATCACCTCTAGCTTTCTCAACTGCTCTGCCTTCACTGCCCAGTGTTCTGTACAATACAGTTTAGTACACCTTAGCTATCAGCTTCTTTGGCATTCTTCTGTCACACACTACCCCTGAAACTCTGTGCCAGTTGACTGTGGTACCTCTGTTTCTGGCTTTAACCTCCTCATTCAGACTTCCTTGTCCTTATCCAACCCTTCCAAACACTTGAAGCTGTAAACCTCAACTACTTTCTCTTTTATCTCAATTTTCAGCTTCTTATGGTGTTCTCCATTTTTCTGCCATGACAATGATCTCGTATGTACTCTGTCATCACATTCCCTTTTCATTTGATGAGGTTCTGTTCAAAGTATGCTTATAATGCTTTATTGCCTATATACAACAGCATTGTTTTTATCTGTTCCCTCCCACCTCTTTGCTAATGTTGTCCATCACCAGTCTGAACAGCAGTGGGCTCAGAGATAAACCCTGATGCACACCCTGTCCCACTGGAAAACCCTCTGTAGGTCTTATCACTGCTTGTAGTTACATCACTGGGTCCTTGTACATAACCTGCAGCAATTCTACAATGTTTTCAAGACTTTGAACCATTGTAGGACTGCCCAACTCAGCTTTTACGGGAACTTGTCATATGCTTTTGCCAAGTCTAGGAATGCTTGACTGGGCAATTTTTTCATCTCCAGCTTTTTCCTCTATTGTTTTTGTTAATACAAACAACAGGTCAGTTGTGCTGCATTCTGATCAGAATCTGGAACTGCTCATCACCCATCTTACTTCTAATTAGTCTGTGTATTTGTCACACTCCTCAGCACTCATGCAGTTTGACAGAAGTTTGGTACATCTGCACTGTCAGCACTTATAACTGTCTAATTTGATAGGAAGCCTGTTCTCTGGTTATCTAGGATATGTATTTCTCTCCATACTGTTATAAGTACCAACAGGAACCATTTCTCCCCTACTGCAGGCAACATTTTGATCATATCTACCATGACCTCATTTAAACCTGCTTCTTTTCCTTAATGCCACTATTACTTCTTTGAAGATGAGTTCTTCTTGCTCTGCAATCATATGCAGTAGATGGGGCAGTGCAGTCTCTGCTTTTTTTATTTTGTTATTCAAAAGCTGCTGAAAGTACAGTGGTTCTTGATGGCTAGTGCACCGGTGAGCAAAGTTGATGGCATCACTTATGAGTTGAGTATGATTACTATCTTCTTTATTTTTCTGTATTTGCCCTACCACCTGATAGAGTTTCTTTCTGTCATCTACTGAGTCATTTTCCAGAATCTGGAAGAGTACTGCTGACACATTTGCTCTCTTAGCCTCTTTGCTAGCCAACCAGTATTCCTTCTTAAATTATTCTATCTTTTCCATTTCCTACTTTTTCCTGCAGTCATTCTTTCTTTTGATAATTTCCTGGACTTCTGCATTCCACTAATAGCTTTCCTTATATACTTTATTTCCATACCTGGATCAGCTGTGTATCTGTTCTATAGTCTTTACACATGCTGCTTGAGATACTGTTATTCTTGCTTAACTAACAAATATGTCCTCTTCTTCTTGTGGTTCTAGAGCCCTGAGTATTTCCTTGAACTGTTATGCTTTAATTTCGGTCAACTTTCAGGTCTTTTACCTGGTCTATGTTGAAGAGTCTTCTCTGCCCACTGCTTCCATTTGATTGTGGCGACCAGTGGTTTATGCTGTGGAGTGATTGGTTCACTGGGATGAACTTGCCATCTCTGATTCTACTCCAATGGCATTTTCTTAGCAGAAGGAGGTTTACTTGAGTAGCATGCTGACCACTCTTGCATGTGATCTTGTGACTTTTTCTCTTGGTGAACCATCTAGTAGCCAACACTGAGCCATTTGCCAGACAGATGTCTATAATGGCCTCTCCTTTTTTATTCCTATTGTCCCACCAATCTACAGACCTCATCTCTTATTCTGCCTGTCCCAATGGACTGGTCCCTCATTAGTGACCACAACTCATGTTATCCTGTTTTATTTAGTAAGTCCTAGAACTGCTCCTTAAATGCACTGTTTTCCTTGCCGTCACATCCCTTCTGTGGGGCATAGGCTGATGTTATGAATTCTTCACCATCCTTACACTTGAGTCTGTTTGCAATAAGTCTATCACAATTCTAATGACATTCCTCACTCTCTTCAAAACAATCTACTTCACCACAGTCTCCACACCATTTCTAGTTTGGTCACTCTCCATTGAATAGTAGATTCCTGATACTCAGGCCACTGACTTTACTGAACTGTCCTTCCATCTTGTCTTCTGGGTACACATGATGTCCAGTCTCCTACTTCCCATTATGTTATACACCTCCTTGCTGCATCCTTCATTGACCTTATACATAGTGCAGTGATCCTTGATTCATTTTCAGCAGGCTGATTGGCTTTAACTCCAACTTTTACTCAACAGAACTATACCCAGTAACCCAGGCTGGATCACTGGACACCAGCTATTCATTAGTTGCTGAGTTTTATGATAGGTGCACATTGGCCAATAGATGCACATACATCCTCCCACCATTAGCAAGGGTCCCTGGCATAGGTTGGAGTAGGCTTCGCCCTCTACCCACTTATCACTGACAAAAACCCATACCCATTTTAGGCAACATTAGTCATTGGAACCACCTCACCCGTATAAGCTTTTGTGAATCTGCTGGTCTGTCAGTAAAGCTACATATCATGCTTAGTGTTTCTAATGTAATGTAAGGTGGCAACATTTTCATTATAAAGGTATATTCAGACTGAAATATCTTACAAAGCAAGCTGATTCAGCAAAAATAGGAACAGAAAGTGTTAAAACAGGAGAAAACAAAGTCCATCCAGTAAGTCTACACTGGTCACTAGCATGCTTCCAAGCTGCAAAGTGATTGCCTTAGCGTACACAGAAGGCTCCTTGTGAGTAGATATTGAGTCTCTTGTGAAGTTACTGCTGGTTTACAACTGGCTAGTACAAGTGTATGTAAGTTTTTACTAAACAGAAGAACACAGTTCCTCGGATTTACGAAAGCTTGCATGGAGTGCAAGAAGAGTTTAGGAGCTCACGCCAGCAATATGTCTGCCGTGCGATCCAGGTACAGCTGGCAGGGGTGTGCACGAGAGTTGCTAAAGCTACTCTTGCATGGATAGCATCATGGTATGCAAATTACCTCATTTGCTGGTGAAAGCCATGCAAATGAGGTAAATTTGCGATCCAGGAAACACTAACCTGTCCGTGGAAGATTAGTGTTAGCTGCAGAAATGTACTCTATTGGTAACAGAGTACATTTCTGCAAATAGCTAAACGGAGCTATGACAACTCCAAATAAAGGATGCATACAGTTGACAAAGCATGCCAATGGCCAAATATAAGGCCATTGGCATTTTAAAATGTTTAAAAATATAAAAATTTAACTTTTTTTCCCCGATCTCCGATGTTTAAGCATAGTGCAGCACCGCGCAAACGTGCAGCGCTTATAAAAACAAGAAAATAATTTAAAAAAAGCCAAAAATAGGCATTTTCACTAAAAAGCTTATTCTGCCATGCAGATGAATGGCAGGCTGAGGACAACATGGCCACTAAGTAGTGGTTGCTAAGGGTGGGGAAGCTCAGTGTGTGAGAGATGTAACCATGCATTACTAGGCAATCCTATGCAAATGAGGATAAGGATAGTGAATCCCAATTTTCCCCAGCATGTGAGGAATGTCCCAAGAGTGCAAGAGTAGGAGCAGCTGAGTAGAAGAGTAGAATATAGGTGACATCATGAGGGGGTGTGTCAGAGAGGATGTAAGCTAATTGGAGCACAGTGGCTTGTGTTTGCCCTGAGTTGCACAGGATTGCAAGAGGCATGCCTACAGTTATCCTATTTGAAAACCTTAAACCAAAGTTGCACACTGTTAAAAGATAGGAAGCTCCTTGCAAACATGCACACCGTGTGTGCAGCGTGTGCACGCGTTTGCGCAGCGCTGCCCCTGGAGGAAACATAAAGGCAAAAAGAAGGAAAAGGAGTAGTAGGAAGTTAACCAAGGAGAACTAGCAGAGCTGCCAGGTGAAATATATCATAATCAGCCAATTACACAGGCAGTAGACTAGCCCAGCCCAGCCCAACACTTTAAACTCTGCAAACAGCATCTCCCCTGTTTTTTCTCAAGAACTCTGCAACACTGCAGTATACAAAGAAGGAAAGCTTAAAAAGCTTAAGTCACACAAAATGTTAGGGGCTGCTCTTGCTATCATAAACCAACATGTGCATGATGCTGAAGGTGGTGATGTTGTGAATGCTGCTGAGCAACCCACAGTGAGGAGACGGAGAAGAGTGTACAGACCTAGGGTAACCTACCAGGGGCTACATGAGCTGGAGATAGTAGAGCACTATAGGGTGGACAGAGACCTCCTACAGCAAATTGTTGAGCTTTGCTGGCCACACCTCACACACAGAACCAACAGAGGGGAACCCATCCCAGTGGATACCAAAGTATGTGTAGGTCTAAGAATACTAGCTACAGGTACCTTCCAAAAGACCAACTGGGGATATTTTGGGGATTTCACAGGCATCAGCATCCAGAGTACTCCACCAGTTCCTGGATGCCATGTCAGCAAATGTCAGTGACCACGTATATTTCCCCAATTCCCGTGAGGCATTGGCCAGCAATATGCTTCTTTTCCACCAAATAGCAGAATACCCTGAGGTAGTGGGTGCAATAGACTGCATGCACATATGCATCAAAGCACCACCCGGTGAGCGGGGTAGAGTCTACATCAACCGCAAGGGCTTCCCCTCCATCAACTGCCAGATTGTGTGCGATGCCCAGGGCATAATAATGAATGTGTATGCTGGATGCCCTGGAAGCTATTATGATTCCCACATTTGGCATCTGACCCAGCTGTACCGGAGATTTGTCAAATGGGGCCATCCCTGAGCGTCACCTAGTGGGGGATGCTGGATATGCACTGGAGCCGTGGCTGATGACACCCATCAGGAATGCACACACACCTGAACAAGAACTCCATAATGAGGCACACGCACAAACAAGAAACATAATTGAGCATGTGTTTGGGATGCTCAAGTCACAGTTCTGGTACCTGGACCCATCTGGTGGAGCCTTGCAGTACTCACCAACTACATGCACCCAAATTGTTATGGTATGTGCCATGCTACACAATATGAGCCTGCAGAAACAGTTGCAGAAGGAAGAGCATGGGGCAGGGCCAAACAGCCCCCCCACCATTGCCAAGGCCTGCACAGGCACAACAGCGCGACTCGGAGGAGGAACCCTGGAAATGACACCTCTCTCTGATTCGTACATACAGTAAAAGGGATGTTTAACTTGACACTACCTGTTTTCAAACATGTATAGGGAGTGTACTATGTGCATCCGACATAGGCAGCCCTGCAGCACCACCTGAGGCATGAGTGTCCTATTTTAAGCAATATAAAGCACTGCTAAGCACATTTTACCAGTATTGAGCATATTTAAATACAATTGCACGTAGCTTCGCACCACGCTAACCAGCGCAACATCGGGCAATGCTGGGAAAAGTTGGGCAACGTTGGGCAAAGTCGAGCAAAGTCAGGTAAACACTCTCACACCTGCTTTACTATTCCTTCACCAGTCAGGTCTGCCCAGCAGGAAAACAAAAAGCAGTGACAGGGCTCGAACTCAGGACACTGTGCACTATAGTCACAGTACTGAACCACTAAGCCATGACAGCATTTCACTGGCACAGACACAACTTAAGTCACTCACACATACCAGTTGGGGGGGGGGTCACATACCTAACAGTCACAGCCAGCAGGACAATTGTAGACAAACGCAAACACAAACAAATGCTGTATCATGCTCTCTGAAGAGGCATATGAGTAACCTCCTCCCAGGCCTATGCAGACAGATAACAGCACGGCAGGCAGTGTGATGTGGGTTGGGTAGGCTATGAAGTCAAAAACTAATATGCATGTAATTGGAAGCTAAGGTCTGTAGTACAGTGGTATGCCTCAAGCCAGTATGATAGGCAACAGTACAGACTGAAATGGAGTACCTGACATAGCAGTGCAGGCCTAGCAAATGTGTATAAGTGTCAGGTGTACCCCTCATCCTATGTACACCCACAGTAACAATGAGGTGTGCCCCTCTGGGTAGAAATGTACAAATAATAGCTGTCCCTCCTGAATGTAGAAATGTTGATAAGACTATGCAAATTGACTCATGGAAGGCCTGCAGGCACAGCGTGCTTCCTGTCAATGTACAGTACAAAGGTGAGCCCTGAAGTAAAAACAAACTTGAATTTTCACACACATATATAGTATATATATGCCCGGGTCTATATGACTTGGTCGACAGTTCATATGATCAACTGTTTATTTGGTCGACAGTTCATTTGATCGACAAGCATTTTAATTGGGGGGCTTCACCCCCCACTCCCCCCTAACTATATATATCAACTCCAGGGTCACACAACATTGGGGAAGGAGGCAAATGCTTGTCGATCAAATGAACTGTCGACCAAATAAACAGTCGATCATATGAACTGTCGACCAAGTCATATAGACCCATATGCCCATAGTGGGCATGCTCACACACGTAAACAAACAAAGCAAATGTCAGTCAACAACATACTGAAAGGTCATACTGGGCAGCTCACACACTTAAACAAATGAAGCCAATAGTCAACAACATACTGAAAGGTCATACTGGGCATGCTCACACACTTAAAGCATATTTCAGTCAACAACATACTGAAAGGTCATACTGAGCATGCTCACACACTTAGGCCATGTCTGAGTACAGCAGTGGGCCACACATATCTGGCAGTTGCAGTTCTTACTCCAGACACATGTCACTATTCACCAATCCTGCCTTGCACACACAGTGATATGAAAACAGACCCATATAATATATTGAACCTCTGTCATAATCAGACTATGTAATACAATTACTTAAGTTGTTCAAAGAAAGTGAAAATCCAAAGAAGATCAATAAAACTCCGATCAGTATCATCAAGAAACAATGAGCACTCCTAACATTATCCAAGCCATGTTCTGCCAAAAATATTGCCAAAGAGTCCATACAGAACCATGAAGCTTTCTTTAGCAACGTTAAACATCAATGTAAACTCATATATGTTCTGAGTCAGTGCAAAGTGTAAACGAATACATGTACATGACTGACATTGTCAACATCTTGTCAGACAGGTTCATACATATTTACCCCCCTCTCACTGCCAAAAGGGCACATTACCATACCTGGAGATTGGAAAAACCCAGAAATTACATATACAATGGTTAAACAGCTCTACCTAAAAACACGGTGTCTATGGGATGACATGGTGTCCCTGGCTGTGTCATATGTGAACTCCAAAACAAATAGCACCTGAACAGTCTGTTGAGTCTCACCCTCTGTACAGGATATGAAACTTTTGAATGGGTTACAGCAATGTTTGGCACACTCCACAAGTGTTGGTGCAACAGACCATGGGAACTATTGTCTTATAAGCCTAATAAGCCTGATCTGCAAGGCCATGGAGTCCATCATTATGGAACTCATAAACAGAGCTATTGGGAGCCTACAAACACCCAACCCTACCCATTTTGGTTTGGTCAAGGGCAGATCATGGTCCCTAAACCTGCTAAACAGTTTTCAAGGCAGTTACCAAAGGGCATGCATCAATGAAATGAGCTCCACATGGCCTATATTGACCTGGAAAAGCCCTTTTCCAACATTCCACCCACATGTCGTATCCACAAAATCAACAACCTGTGCATAAACACGTATGTCATCTGATGGATTGCCAACTGGGGCACAGATAGATCCCACAAGTTAAGAATTGTGGTTTCCCTGTTGGACTGTAAGCTGGTAACAATTGCTGTCCCTCATGGCTCAGTCCTGGGACCCCTACTGTCTGGTGTATACTTTTCAGAAATACAGCCAAACACATGAGGGCTATGGTTGGCAAAGTTTGTGGATGACTGCAAAAAGATTGTCATAATAGATGTTTGGGATAACAGAGACATCCTTAAAAAGGGTTTTAGTCAGACAGATGTGGTGTCAAAATTATAGCCTCGAGCTACTGTCATACAAATACCACATAGGTGCCAACACCCTACATATGGAGGTAATAATAAGGGATCTATGGACACATGTGGATAGTCATCTCTACTTTCAGAAACACATTCACAAAGTGGTTAGAAAATCATGCTATGTGTTCCCACAAATTGCCAAAGTCTTTGCATGTAGGTCAAAGGAGGTTCCCTCTACTCATCAGTCATCAGACGCATCAGAGAGTACCATGACACACTTGCAATGAATCTGACTAGGCACCTTCAGCAGCTGGAAAGACCACTGAAGTACCTCAACAAGAGGATTACTGGCCCCAACCAGTTGCCCCATGCAACAAGACTGAAGCAACTCAATCTGTACTCCGTTGCATACTGTTTACTCAGGTGATCTCTGCCCATCAGACAGGTCCATGTCCAATGCAGAACTGATGTACATGCTCTATCTGAAGTAAACCCAAGCTCACTGTGCCACATGCTCTAGGGATATAATCATCACAACAATAAATAGAACATGTTGGAGGGATACATTACTAACTCACAGGCTTCCCTTGCTTTGGAACAGGCTCCCAACCTATATTAAGCTGAGTCCCTCACTGACACTCTTCCAGAGGAGCCTTGATGAGTGTATGTGAAACTGAACTGTCACACCATGGATCACTTCATCAGCTCTACTACACAGAGGCATAGGGAACTAACCCCATGTGTGGTGATAACTGCACACTCTGGCCATACTAATATATGCCTTCAGACAGATAGCCTATTACCTACCTATGTACCTATATATATATATATGTAGGAGGAAGACAGTATAATAAGCCAAAGATGGATGGGCAGAGATGTGTGTAAGAGGGTGACCATGATAGGGAGCCATCCAGGACTGTCCTACCCAGCACACATTCCAATGGCAAAAAAGACATGAGGTGCACATCTCACCCACTGCACATAATAGCCACCAGTATCTGTAAGCATTACAGTGTATGTGGTGCATGTGCCTGCTGTACAACATGACTGTACAGTGACGTACACATCTACTATCTGTAGACATGTTCCTGTCACATAGGTTCATAGGTACGTAGCAGACTATCTTCATGAAGGCATATATTAGCCTAGGCAATTTGTGCAGCTTTCACCTCCCCATTGGTTAGTCTCCTAAGTCCTAGTTCTAATAGTTAGTACCCTAAGCCACTTTCTAGTGTGGCTGCTGATGTGATGCCTGGCGTGAATTGTCTGTTTCCCATCCACTCATCAAGGTTCCTATTGAAGAGTGTCAGCGATGGGCTCTGTCTGATGTACATTGGGACTCTGTTCCACAGTAAGGCAAATCTCTGGGATGGTACTCTATCCCACCAGCATGTTGTATTCATTGTTGTGATGAGGTTCATATCCCTGGAGTGTGTAGTGTGACTCAATTGTGTTATCCTTAGATGGAGCATGTTCAACAGTTATGTGTTGGCATGGCTCTGTATGTTAGGCAGAGTGTGCCTCTGAGTAGGCAGTATGCAATGGAGAACAGATTTAGTTTTACCAGTTGTGTTGCATAACACAACTGTTTGAGGCCAGTAATCCTCTTGGTGAGGTACCTCTGTGGTTTCTCCAGCTGCTGGATATGCTTAGTCGAGTACATCCAAAATGGTGCATTGTACTCAGTGATGGGTCAGATGACTTAAGAGTAGAGGGCCACCACTACCTATTTTGATCTTGATGCAAACCCTTTGTTGATTAGGTGGGCCACATAGGATTTCCTAATCACTTTGGCAATATGGTTGTCAAAGGAAAGATGATTATCTACTTGTGTCCCCAGATCCATTATTACCTTGTCAGTTTTTAGGGGGTAACACCTATGTGGTAGTTTGTGGGTACGTTGTTTTCCCCAAAGGGGATAACTATGCATTCTTTCACATTGAGCTTGAGGCCATGATTCTGACACCACACATCTGTCTCATAGAGTCCCTTCTGGAGAATATTTGTGTTATCCGGGGATTCTATTATGGCAAACACTTTACAGTTCCCAGCAAACTTAATCAACCACAACCCTCCTGTGTTGGCATGTACTTCTGAGAAGTATATACCAAACAGTAGGGGGCCCAGGACTAAACCCTAGGGGACACCAGTTGTTACCAGTTTAGAGACTGACATATAGCCAGCAACTCTTAATGTGTGGGATCTATCTGTGAGCCAGTTTGCAATCCATCTTGTGATATATGGATATATGAACAGGTTGGCGAGTTCATCTATGATACCTGACTGGGGAAGGTGGCAAAGGCCTTAGTGAGGTATAGGTAGGCTGTGTGGAGCAATTTTAAATCATCTGTAGCCTGGTAACTGTCTCAAAGAAATCCACCCAGTTCAGGAGGCATGATCTGCATTTGACAAAGCCAAACTGGATGTGCTCAACTGTGGGGAGGTTCTCAATGTCTTTATTGTTGACTTCCATTATGATTGGCTCCATTGCCTTGCAGATTAGACTCATCAGGCTCATAGAGCAGGAATGCCAAGGGTCTTTTGTGGCCCTACCCCTGTGGAGTGAGAAGAATGTTGCTGTGCAACATTCCATCGGTACATATCCTGTAGAGAGGATATAAAGAGAGGTGTAGGTATCTTTGATGAATATGGATACATCCCCACCCTATGTGCTATAATCCAGGTTCTGATGCTGGAAGGTATGGAATGAGTAGTATCCTGGGAGTGCTGGTGTGCTCTCTGGAGCCTTGAACTAGGTTTCTATTACTGCACAGATATCAATATTCTCCATACTGAGAATTGCATTGAGTGTGTGCATTTGGAGGCTGAGACTTCTGGCAATTAGTAGCATTTAGCTCACTTTGTGGTTATTTGTGTTGGTTACGGGGTTTGGTTTGTCAAGAGTGACCGGTGTTCCACACCTGAAGTCAATGCCTCATTGATCCGATCTGATCATAAGCTAATTACCCTACATATCCACATTCTGCCCCCACCACCCATTAAGTAAACCATGTTAAAAAAATTCTCCAAAGCCAGCTTCATGATTCTTAAGTTAGACGTGGTTAACTTCATGACAGCCATACAGATGGACAATACAGTTATGACTACTGAATCCTACACAATTGCACTTTATAAGCATTTACATGAGTGCATGGATCGTGCTATCCCAAACAGAACCAAGACACTATCCTCCAAAAAAAGGAAGCCAATCTGGTGGTCCCCTGCCATAAACAAACTGTACAACAGAAGGAAGAAACTGTTGCAAAAGAGAGTAAAATCCCATGAGTGGAAGAGCTCCCTGGTCAGCCTCAGTAAGAAGCTGAGATCCCTGATAAAATCCTCCAAAGCTAGTTATGAAAACAAAATTGCCACTGATTCTAAAGACAACCACAAAGCATTCTATAGCTATGTTAAGAATCTCAATGGCAACACTCAGATCTGCTCTGAGTTACAGCACAATGGCACTAAATATACAGACCCGACTGATATTACCAACATCCTGGCAGATAGGTTCAGTGCTAACATTACCCCCCCTCACCCATGAAAGAGCCCATCTCTGTACCAGAAGAATGCAAAGTTCCTGTAATCATGACTGCACAGGTAAAAACCACACTCTCTAAAGCCAGGAACACAGCATCCATGGGACCAGACAACATCCCAGGCTGCATTCTACACGAACTACAGAATGAACTGGCACCACACCTAAGTACCATATTCAATCATAGCCTCACCTCTGGCTTTGTGCCTGATGAATGGTGCACAGTGACTGTTATCACACTACACAAGGGGGGAGCCACCATGGACCCTGGGAACTAGAACCCCATTAGCCTGATGAGCCTGGTCTGCAGGGCCATGGAACGTATCATCAAGGAACTTATAAACAAAGACATTGGTAATCTCCAAACTCTGGACCCCAACCAGTTCAGGTTTGTAAAAGACAAATCATGTCTCCTAAACCTGATAGACTTCTTTGAAGCAGTCACCAAAGCCATAGACAAGGGTAAGGTGGTTCACACAGCCTATCTAGACCTTGCAAAGGCTTTTGACACCATCCCCCACTCTGGAATTATAGATAAACTCACTAAACTAGGTATAAATCCCTATGTTACAAGATGGGTTGCCAACTGGCTCGCTGACACAATCCACACTGTGAAAGTAGCAGACTCCAAATCCGACTTCAGACCAGTGACAAGTGGAGTACCACAGGGTTCAGTCCTGGGTCCTGTCCTGTTTGGTATCTACTTCTCTGAAGTACAGGCTAACACAGAAGGTCTTTGGCTAATGACATTCACAGATGACTGCAAACTAGGAGCCATAATCAAAACTACTAACGATGTGGACATCCTACAAAAGGGCCACACTGAGACAGATGCCTGGTGTCAAAGCCATGGCCTCAAGCTCAATGTCAAAAAGTACATTGTCATCCCCTTTGGTAAAAAGTCTGTACCCATGAACTACAACATAGGCGGTAGTATACTTAACACCGAAAGTGTGATAAGAGACCTTGGGACACAGGTGGACAGTAGTCTTGCCTTTGATAATCACATCACCACAGTAGTCAAGAAATCCTTCTACGTGGCACATGTCATCACAAAAGGTTTCTCATGCAGAAAAAAAAGAGGTCATTGTTCCCCTCAACTCATCACTCATTAGATCCATTATAGAGTACAACGCCCCTTTTGGTATGTACCTCACAAGACATCTACAACAACTGGAAAGGCCACAGAAATACTTCACAAAGAGGATTACCAGCCTCAAACACATGCCATACACAGACCATCTCCAAAAAACTCCAGCTTTACTCTTTTGCATATCGCCTACTCAGAGGTGATCTCTGCCTAACATATTTTTATTTTATTTATTTTATTTTATTTTACATTTGTTGACCGGGCTAGTCTAGCTGGATGCATGTCCATTTTCAGTAGAGGCCCGGGGAGAAAAGTTCCATGTGCAACACAACAAGCAATATATAATAAAACAATATACAATAAAAACCCATATTAAGTACAAACTTGAAAAAGTATACAGAAGAACACATGCAAAAGACAATCAAAGAAGAAGTACCAATAAGTTGTACACTAAAAACAGTATAGAAAATAGTATTGATTAGAGCTGATTTGTATAGAATAGGGGAAAACAGTTTTTGTTTTTCTTTTTTTTTTGCAATGTTAACTGCTATACTACCATTAAGCATGGCCAGAGTAGTAAACAATGATGAGATATAATTGTAAATATGAATAATTAAGTCAAAGATACATAATAAGCAGATCTCGTAGGTAAGGCTAGTTGAGGCAGGTGGTTATTAGTGAGAAGAAGCAGCAGTTAGTCAGGGATAGTACAGGAACATAGCCAGTGTGTCATGAGATAAAGCTTGAGCTTCTTTTTGAAACCTGTATGAGAGCAGATAGTTGTGAGTTCAGTGGGTAGTAGATTTCATAGCTTACCAATGGTATTACAGAAGAGGGAGTCACCTGCTAAATTCTTGGATCTGCATGTGTTAAACAGAAGTTTATTAGAAGAGCATAAGTTTTTAGGATTGTGGTAGAGGGTAAGTAGGCTTGAAAGAATAGGAGTATTGGAGGGTTGATACAGGGTTTTGTGGGCAATAGTAAGCTGTGAAAAGTGCAGATGGTGTAGAAACTCTAAACAATCAAGTAGTTTAAGATTTAGACAGTGATGGGTATGGAAAGGAGTGGCAGCAGCAAATCTGGCAATATTATTATAGGATACAGTCAACTTGTTAATGTTGGCTTTAGAAAGGTTTGTATAAATGGGTGAGGCATAGAGTAGAGTAGAGATGAGATGAGTTTTGGCTATAGCAGTCCTGGCTGCTGGAGTAAGAAAGGGTTTGATTCTATAGAGGGATTCAAGTTTCTTGTTGACTGTTTTTATTGTACTGTTAATATGCATGTCAAAGTTGAGGTTGTTGTTTATAGATATTCCTAGGAGTTTGGTAGTTAGATCTGGAGAGATAATAGTACCATTGTTAGATGTAAGTGTAAAATGTATAGGGGTGGACTTGCAGTTTGGTGAGAAGAGTAGCAGTTTAGTTTTCTTTGGATTTTGTAGGAGGCAGCGGTTTGTAAACCATTGTTCAACAGTATTAAATGCATTCTGGGTGATGGTCTGCAGTTCAATTTGAGAAGTAGCTGAGCAGATAATAGTGGAGTCATCTGCATACTGAATGCAGGTAGAATGTGGAATTGCTGACTGAAGATCTTTAATATAGATGGAAAATAGGAGCGGCCCTAATATGGAGCCCTGAGGGACACCAAGGGAGATGGGAAGGAGATTAGTAAGATTATTGTGCCAGAGTACCGCTTGTTTTCTGTTATCAAGGTAAGATTTGAACCAGTTGATGGCTAATGGGTCTAGTGATAGAGATTTCATAATATGCAAGAGCAGCTGGTGATGAACCATGTCGAAAGCTTTGGATAAATCAATGAATACTGCAGAAGAAAGAAAGCCGTTGTTAAGATTATTGTTAATACAATCTGTAAATGATAGCAGGGCAGTGGTGGTACTGTGGTAAGGTCTGAAACCATGTTGACAGTTTGCCAGTAGCTTATTTTGGAGAAGGTGGTTTAGAAGTTGCTTCTGGATACATTTTTTCCATAATTTTTGCCAGAGGAGATAGCAAGGCTATAGGATGAAAGTTGGATAATTCATTAGAGTTCCCACCTTTGTGTAGAGGAATAATGTAAGAAATTTTCCAGATGGATGGGATATTTCCTTCACTAATGGTTCTATTGATAAGGATAGATATAGGGTAGGCAATGGCTTTGGCTCCCATTTGAAGGTATTCTCCTGGGAGTTGGTCAGCAGAAGGGGTGGAAGGTTTAAGTTTTAGTAGAAGAGAGCATATACTAGAAGTAGACACTGGTTGCAATTGAAAGAATGGAGGAGGACTTAAAGATGAATTGGGCAGATTTGTGGTGTCTGGTGAAAGATGGCTAGCAAGAGATTGGATGGCATTGGTAAAGAAAGAATTAAAGGAGTTGGCAGTGTGAATGGGATTATCTGGGTTGGAGCCTGGAGGGTTAGGGGTGGTTGATTGTCCTGGGTGAAGAAGTTTGTTAATACTGTTCCAAAACATTTGAGGTTTATTTCGATAGGTTTGCTGTATTTGGAGGTGAAAGTTCTTTTTATCTAGCACTATGGCTTTTTTAGTATTATTTCTTAGTTGTCTGAAAATTAAGTGATCTAATGGGTTTTTAGTAGTACGCCATTTAACCCAGGCTTTGTTTCTCAGATGGATTTTATGCCTTGTAGTGTTTGAGAGCCAGGGTGCTGGTTTAGCTTTGCATCTAATAGAGCATAATGGTGCATGGTGGTTCAGGATGGTTAAGAATGTGGTATTAAAATAGGCTACAGCTTCATCAAGTGGAAGATATTTTAGTGGTGACCAATTACATTGCTTAAGTTCTGTCAGGAATAGATCATGGTTAAATTGTTTTTTACAGCGAACAGTTCTGGCAGTGTTGGGATGAGTGAGGTTGGTTTTAGATCTAATAAAGTAGGTTAGGGAGTGGTTACTTAGATCATCTGGGAGGGTCCCTACTTTGTAGGTTTGTAGAGGATTATTAGTAAGTATCCAGTCCAAGGTAGTTTCTTTGTTGTTGGGTTTGTGAGTTCTGGTAGAGGAGTTAATAGTTTGTGTAAAGCCATATAAGTTAATATGGGTGGAAGGGTGTATACCATTACAGGACTGCCAATCAATATTGATGTCTCCTAAAATGATAGTTTCTTGTGGGAGGTTGATAGTAAGACAATTCAGGATATTTTCAAGGGTATTAATATTGTTTCCTGGTGGAAGATATAAACAGATGACATTAATAGCTTTACTAGGGTTGACCTGCAGTTTAGAGATGAGTATTTCGGCTTTATTGTCTAAAGGTGGGTTAAGGTCAATGGTGCTGATTTATAGTTTGGTTTTGTAGAGGATTGCGACCTCTCCTCCCTTTTTGGTAGTACGGTCTTTTCTGATGATATTATAACCTGGAGGGGTTACTTCATTATCTTTGACTGTTGGTTTAAGCCAAGTTTCAGATAGGCATAGGATATCAAATTGGTGGACATCTAGGAGGGCATGTAGGTGTGGGATTTTATTAGTAATGCTGCGTATATTAAGATGTGCTATAAGGAGAGAGTTAGCTGGCTTGGAAGGGGTTATGGAGCTACTGGTAATTAGAGTACATTTATCAGTGGTAGAGGTATGGTTAGGACCAGGGTTTGGGTGTATGTCTCCATCTAGTAGGGAGTGAAGGTATGTGATGTGTTTATGGTAAAGTAACTTGTAAGAATAGTTAGGTAGTTTTTTATTATTGGGATTGATATATTTAATGGGTGCTAGTCTGTGATATTTGGGAATTATGTAGTTGGGTGTGGATGTAATGTTTAGGGAGTTTGGAGTAGTGGCTACTGGTAATGTAGAAGTATGTTTAGAGGGAAAGGGGGTGGAGGAGTGAAGTGGTTGTTCATAAGAGGTTAAGAGATAGGTAGTAAAAAGAGAAGGAAGTAGTGTGAATAAGAGAAGTAGTTGAATTAGGAATTGGGTGGGAGATGTTGGCATTGTGGAGTTAATAGATGGGAGTCGAATGAGTGGTGTGGTAGGTAAGTTGGTGTAGTGGTGTCTATGAAGGTAGGAGTGAACAACAGAGTTAGTTGGAGGTGGGCGTGATTAATAATATGGTGTTGTGTGAGGTGTGGTGTGATAATGATGTGAGCAATGTTTTTGGTGCAATGTTAGAGGGGGTGTGGTGTAGGAGGAATAAGTGTAGGAGCAGGGGGGGTGGGTGAGAATTGGGGGCAGGGTAAGGGAGTGGAGTGAGCTTGCAGGGCGAACGGAGCAGGATGAGACAAGGAGTCCTGTATCAAGAAAGACAATCAGTGAAATAGCGAGGCAACAGGTGAGTATAAAGGCAGAGAGTGTAGCAGGGAGGAAGAGGCTTGGCAGTGGGAGATTTAGGATGCTTAGAGGGGTGAGTGGAGATAAGAGACACTTTAGGGCACAGTAGGATAGGAAGAGACAGAGTTTAGCTAGTGCTAGGAATTTAGTAAGGATAGCCTATTACGAGAAAAGCTTTAGTAAAGAACAGAAGGTATAGCTAGTAAGATGTAAAAGAAAAGTGTAAAGATATAATGTAGACAGTGAGTAAAGAGGCGCCACCTAGTGGGCAGTCACCGTAATTACAGAATATGCCGCACCTGAGGTAATGCCAGGCTGAGGGAGATGAGGAGATGTAGGAGAGGATGCAGTATAGATATGAGCAATTCAGGAGAAAGTATTGGGAAGTAGAGTGTGAGATAGGCTAGAAGTGGGG
The DNA here is from genome assembly GCF_019279795.1 of Protopterus annectens. Lineage (NCBI taxonomy): Eukaryota > Metazoa > Chordata > Ceratodontiformes > Protopteridae > Protopterus > Protopterus annectens. Next base: position 295,963,449 of record NC_056738.1, on the reverse strand, counting down.
ATATAACAGACTGCTATGAGGGGGGGGGGGATTGGCTGCTGCCTTACCTGACTCAGGAAACTTGATTAACCTGGCAGTGTAGTAATGTTTTATTATGAATACAGTCTTTCAGCTAACTATAGCAAACATACTTTCTCTTTTAGTGTTTCTGGGAAGTCTCCAGGGAGCTGATAGGTAAACCTCTTTACACTGAGTGTATTTCCTTGGGAGTCAAGCCAGGCAGATTCAGTCAGTCCGGCTAAGGGATGTGCAGGAACACAGAGCTGGTGTATAGAGAGAGAGAGAGAGAAACAGGTAGTGAGGGAAACAATACAATAGCTAGACTACACAGGCAAAACCTTATATAGACATTATAATATATCCAATCTCAGCAGGAAAAACAATAGTATACGTATATGACAAACAAATAATGACAGCACATCTGCACAGAAGGCATATACTATTAAAGGATAGCGCAAATTGTTAGGTCCCCTGTGCTAGACACTGGCAGTTAAATGCGAGTGCAGCAGGAATAAAAGTAGTGCAAGTTGTTTTCCTTTCTGCTAAAGCAATAAAAAAATAGGATATACTCGCAGCCTTTTTTATTTAATGCTAGCAGTTGAGAATAGTTAAAGAACAGGAGGGTTTAGCTAATGACTGATAATGAGAGAATGATACATTCTAGCAATCCAGTAATCTGGCTAGTTATAACGCTCGTTAGTGGATGGCCCACGTGCAAAATGCCGATAGGTATTAGCATGGGCGAGAGAATTACAATATGGCGCGCACTGTTCGCTACTATTGATAAAAACAAATATCGTACACAGCTATGTCATACATACATAACATACAAAGCTATGTCAAACCCAGAGCTGTTGGACATGCTCCACTTAAAGAAATCCCAATCCCTCTGAGCTACATGCTCTAGGGACCTAAACCTTGTCACCACAATAAACAGAACATGCTGGAGGGATAGATTCCTGTCCCAGATACTTCCCATACTCCGGAATAAATTACCTATCTATATCAAACCAAGCTCCTCATTAGCACTCTTCAAGAAAAATCTTGATGATTGGATGGGAAATAGGAAATTCACCCCGGGATCACTTCTGTGTCTCTGCTCGACAATGGCACAGGAAAATAAATTTCTTGGGTAGCAAAAGCCAGGGTATCTTTTTGGCTGGGCTTGTATAGGCCCCAGGGCCGATAGCCTAGTACCTACCTATGAAACAGAAAACCAAAGAAACTGTGTTGGGTAAAACCTTGGTGCAGAAATAAATCCAAATGAAAGATAAAAAGTAAAAAGTAAAAAATGCACCAAGATAACACACAGCAAAATGTTTAATCACAGCAAAGTACAAAGTGGTAAGCGTTTTCACAACCGAAGTTGCTTCATCAGACACCACAGTAAAAAATGCACAGGTTTAAATAGAGATTCTAAAATGCCAATTAATCAATAAAATCACACAATGATTAAGTAGCAGTGAAAAACAATTAAGCCTCATGCTCAAACTAAAAAAAAGCATTGCTTAAGAACATTGCTTAAAAAGATAGTACAAAAAGGAATCAAATACTATACATGAGAAAGCACTTAAAAAACGTATAAAATCATTATAAAACATGGAAAAATACTGTGTCTGATGAAGCAACTTCGGTTGTGAAAGCGCTTACCACTTTGTACTTTGCTGTGATTAAACGTTTTGCTGTGTGTTATCTTGGTGCATTTTTTACTTTTTACCTACCTATGACCCTATGAACCTATGAAACTTTGAGCCTTACCTAAAAAAGGTAATATGGGGACAGCAAGAGCCTTGGCTAGTATTCAGAAGCAAAGGGGTGACAGGTGCAAACCATCTCTAGCGAAGCAATGAGGCTTGTCTATCATGTCGTCACAGGCAGAGACTGGATCCCCTTTGAATGACACCAGAAGCTCAACCAGTTGTTGAAGTTTATAATTTTTCTGTTATATTGCAGTTTCATGTAGGTGAAGGTAAGATGCTACTCAAGGTCAGGGTCATACCAGCCTGGGCTACATGATCATAGAGCTACTATATATCTCTTGTCATGTTGTCCTGGGAGGTATTTCTCAGATCATTCACACTGACATGTACAAAGAACATGTCATATATGTACCTGTTCTGGAGTGATGTAAGTGCTTGTGTTATGTGGCGGATCATAGCACCTGACAGACAACTGACAGTAACCTTCCCCTTGTCCAGCCGAGTGAGTGGAACATCTGTGTGCCTGACTATGGAGCCACCTATTACTAGTGTGATGGGTATGTTGTTTTGCCTTAGGGCCTGTTGTGAGGCACACTGCTTTGGTTTACTATGTATTTTCTGGCGTGTGCTTGGTGGTGCATGTTGCTTGCTTGTCTGCTTAGGAAGACACTCTCTCTTTTTCAGATTAATATTTGTATTCTCCGAGTATGGTAATGTATATTTATGTGTGTGTTTTGCTGGTGCTTATATTGTAGGTCTATGTGAGACTGTTGGTGTTGTGGTTGTATGACCCTACTCCTCTTGATTGTATTGTCCAGTATTGGGTTGACAGAGCTTAGCCACCGGTTTGACCCTGTGTGTGCCATCATGTGGTGCATCAACCCATATATGATATGGTCATGGCCTATGCATACAATACACTCACAATACACCTAGTATGATAAGCCTGCTGAGGTTAGCAAATGTGAAAAAAACTTTGGGCAAACTGTCAGCAAGTAATGTCTGTATTGCACCCTGTAACTCCATATTGCTTGCTGAAGTGTAAAGACGTACTTAGTTTGGATTAAGAACCATGCACTTGCCAACTGTGTGTGTGTATATGTGTGTGTCTGTCTCTCCCTGGGGAGAGAGCAACCTTTTTGGAGACAACTCACACCCCTTAAAAGTGATATACTTATCTTTGTCAAGTCTGATGATGTCACCATCCTACAAATATACCTGTGGAAAAGTGCAATTCTAGTAATGTGTATAGTGCGTTGTGTAAATGCATACTGCTGTAGTATCCTAATGTAGTTAGGTAAGGGTTTAAATCCTGCACTGGCCAACTGTGTGTGTGTGTGTGTGTGTGTGTGTGTGTGTGTGTGTGTGTGTGTGTGTGTGTGTGTGTGTGTGAGTGTGTGTGTCTTCATGGGGAGAAGCAACCTTTTTAGAGACTACTCACACCCCTTAAAAGTGATATACTCATCTTTGTCAGGTCTGATGATGTCACCATCCTACAAATATACCTGTGAAAAGGTGAAATCCCAATAATGTGTATAGTGCGTCGTGTAAATGCATACTACTGTAGTATCATAATGTAGCTAGGAAGGAGTTTGAATCTTGCTCTTGCTGGGTGTGTGAGAGTGTGTGACACCGTTGGTAAATGTGGAGTGGGTTTTGCTTTTTCTAGTGTATGACATGTCACAATGACAACTGTATGTGCATTACACATGTAAGGTAGCTGTGGGGCAAAGCCATATACATACATGTGACCTCAATTATTTCATAGGTGGGTACTCTGCTTTCTCCATGAAAGCACCTGTTATCTTTGCCAGAGCATGCTGGCGCTTTCCAGACCTTAGGTCACTTCTGTATGCTTGTGACAAGCTTAGCCACTGCAGTGATCCCTGGTCTATGTCTTCTGTTTCACATCCACTCATCACGGTTTCTATTGAAGAGTGTGAGTGAGGGTTTATGCTTGAGGTATATTTGAATCCTGTTCTAAAGCAAGCAAAGTCTGGCAAAGATGACTAATCATTATAGGTGTGCAACAACCTCTGTGGATCTGCATGCAAACCCTTTATTGCTTATGTGCTGCACAGAGGGATTTCCAAAACACTTTGGTAATGTGATTATCAAAGGAGAAATGACTAAACACATGGCTCTATGTATACATTAGCAGCTGTTCCACATTTTGGGGGCTACTACCTATATGGTACTCTGGGGATACTTTGTTTTCTAAAAGTGGATAACGATACTTTCTTTTTCTTATAGCTTTACAGCATGAGTTTGACACCAGGTATCTGTCTCTATGATACCCTTTTGGAGGATGTGTGTGTCATCTGGAGAATAAAGTATAGCCCACAGTATGCATTTTCATCAAACATGGGCAGACACATCCCTACTATGTTTGCTTGTACCTAAAAAGCTATATGCCAAACAGGAGTGGTCCCAGGACTGAGTGCAGGTGAATACCACTTGTTACTGGCATAGAATTGTACATGGAGGCTGCAAATGTTACTGTGTGTCCTACATCTGTGCGTCAGTTGTCAATCTATCATCTAACAATCGTTTATGGTCAGTCTGTTGCGGTTATGTATAATACCAGAATGTGGGATGGGTATGAATTGCTGGTGAGCTATAGCTTGGCTGTGTGGACCTCCCCTTCTTCACCTATAGCCTTGTTAACTGGCTTGAAGTCTACTAGGTGTAGGAGCCATGATCTGGCCTTTAGAGAACCTAAGTGGGTATGGTGCAGTGTTTGCAGGTTCATAATGTCTCTGTTAATGAGTTCCATAATGCTGTGCTACATAGCCTTCCAGATAACATTTGTCTGGCTTACAGAGTGAGAGTTTGCAGGATCTGTTGTAGTTCTACCCTTAATCAATTTATGTTAACATTTACACTGGGTGTGACGAGGGTGGACAGGATTAAGAATAAGTATATTAGAGGGACAGCCCAGGTTTGAAGGTTAGTAGACCAAGCCAGATAGGTAGGATTAAGTTGGTTTGTACATGTGCTGAGGAGGGATGCAGAGTATATTGTGAAATAGATGCTAAAGATGAAGCCGCCAGGTAACAGGAAAAGAGGAATGCCTAAGATGAGGTTTATGGCTGTGGTGAGAGAGGACATGCAGGTGGATGGTGTGACAACGCAAGATGCAGAGGGCAGGAAGAAATAGAAACAGATGATCTACTGTGGCGACCCCTAATGGGAGCATCCAAAAGGAGAAGAAGAAGAAGAATTTGTAGCTCAACCCTTGTGGACTGTGAACACCATTACCGTGTGTCATTCCACAAGTATGTAACCTGTATACAGGCTGCATCTGGACAGAGTGTTTAGGTGAGTGGTGATTTCATATGTCAGCTTGTGTATGACACAGCCAGGGACACGGTCCATTACCATTGCCACTGTGGTTTAGACTTTGGTAAAGAGATGTTTTAACTATAGTGTCTCTGAATCATCAGGCTTTACATTCTTCAGGTCTGGAAATGTGGCCCTTGTGTAACGACAGGGTGGTGAAATCCACATTCAAACTGTCTGACAAGAAATTGGTAATGTCAGTCAGATAAGTGCACTTTGTGACCATTTACATTAACTGTGACCAGATCTGAGATTTCCCCTGTAGATTATAAACAACACTAAAGAAAGCTTTAGTGTTGTCGTTGGAATCCTTGCCATTTTGTATTTTGAAGCTTGCCTTGTATGTTTAATGAGGGCTTGTATTTTCCCAATGATACTGACCAGAGAGGTTATCCCTTCTTAGTATGTAACTCTTTTTGGTATAACTTCACACCTTCTATTATATATTTAGTTTATGGCAGGGGTCCATGAGACTAATGCACTTTTACTGTATAAGTGAGAATTTCTTGTGTTTGTGATAGCATGGTCCATGCAACCCTGTAGGTGAACAGTGTGCATTACTAAAGGATTATGCAAACCAATGACAGATAGCAACAACAGCATCACCCACAGCACAGTGTCAACCCGTGTCATACACACACATGCGTACTCAAGTTCCAAAATGTGTGTAATACAATGCATACTGGCCACCGATATAAACTATGGAGTGTGAACACCGGCCAATACAAGGCATGTCACCCTGCCCATGTCTCCAATATGCATGCAGATGCAGACAGTGCAACTCCACCATGTTCACAAATGGACACCTGCAAATGTGTGTTGCACACACCCCACACTTACTGTCCACTGTATAATGCATGCTGACACAACTACACACATCAGCCAAGTGGCACATGGGCAAACAAAATACAATTGGAATAAACACTGGTGAAAACAATACAACATTGCTAATTACAGCTTTAATGCATCATGCCTGCTCAGCTACACCTTCAAGGATATCATTACACTTTACTGCTGTACAACATGCTACACAACCAACCATTGCTATACTTTAATAAAGTCACCCTGTGCATCAGCACCATGTTAGCCTGTTCCTGCATCAATGTTACAGATGACAGGAGGTGGCACAGGTTTCATCATATGCACAGGGTGTGTTGTTGATTTGCCAGAGACCTACACTGAGCCATACAATTGACATGTGTTTGTGAGTGTGTGGGTGAGGGCCAAGAGTACTGTTATGGGTCAATGTTGATGTCATGTGTGTGGGTATGTGTTTGCCCTAGGTTTCTGGTTTATGTGTGTGCCATATACAGGGGCTTGTGAGACAGCTACAGACTGTACCTGGCAGGCTTTACAGATGACTGTCTCTGGCCATGGATACAGAAGCTGTGCCTGGCAAGGGTGCTACAGACAGTATCAGGTACTAATCCAGATTGGGTACTATCCGAAGAGGTTGACAAATGTCTACTGATCCAGGTCCCTGCTGGGACTGGCCAGAGCCATGTGCACGTGGTCTGCTAGGACGGTCTATGGACAGCCCCTCCCCAACATTGCTAGGGCTGGTACTGGCACTACAGGAGCGGCTGTCACTTGCTGGACATCCATGGTGACCTCCAGCTGGTGATGTTGCTGGCATATGTCCACATCGATGTCTCAACTATCCCGCACTGTCCTGACACATGGACATGATATTGTGGAGCACATCCAATGTCTCACCCCAATGTCTATCAATGATCTCAGTGTAGTTACGTATGGCACCTGCTAGGTCACGGATACTGTCATTTACAGAGGTATAATGAGCCCTCTGTGCCCTTAGCCCCTGTCCGGTGTGCCGCTCCATTTGTGTCTGTGCCTCCATGACAGCCTGGAACATGCATGTGGTAGAAAGAGGTGTGGCACATCTGCCAGGAGCATGATGACCAGCAGTACTCTGATGAGAACCCCTGGGCATCTGCCTATGTGGTACCATTCCATGCATCTGACTATGGCCGCTGTGTCCTGATACATGTGCCATAGATACCACACTGTCCTGACCAGTGCCAACCACACACTGTCCCTCAGCTAAGGGCAATGGTGATGATGGATGTACAGGCAGTATGACTGTGTGCATGGATGGGGTGGAGACTTGTGTACTGTCAATTGGTGGCCCAATAACAGACCCTGACAAACCTGCCTGTGCCTCAACACACCTATCCTCATGATCACTGTCTGTCTCAGTGACATCAGGTTCCCTGCTGTACTGAACCAGCCCCACCTCCCAACCTGTGAGAGGAAAACAGGAAACACACTTTATGACTTGAACATGACTTCAGACCACATGCACATATGCACACATGCACACACACACATGCACACATGTGCATATGCACACATGCACACATGCACATGCGCACATGCACACACGCACACACACAAAACTACACTCCTCCCGAAAGCAGACACACACAACACCAGCAATCACAGAACATACACAATAGCAGGTGATGGTGGGGTACAGTATCACAAGCAAAACAGTCATATCACACATGTCAGCATGCAGGACATGTGTTGCTCAACAGCAAGCAGTGCAAGTGTAGTCAGTCCTTGTTACTAACAGTAAACATAGCTTTGATGCATGTGTTTTGTTATTAGGTAATGGCCCTCCCCCTGGAACACAATGCGTACATGGACACAACATTGCTGTGCAAGTATTCATAACCCTGTGATGTACTGTGCACCATAACTCATAGGTGTACATACCATTACTGTATGTGTATCTGTGTGTCAGATAGGTATCCAATGCTGATTGCAGCCTTGGTGTCTTTAGCAAATAATTGTGGAGACATTTTTAGCACATGCATGATGAGTACTCACACAACATCATCAGTGGTGCATGTCTAATTGATGGAATACAATTTGGCCACATACCCAATGTACAGTACTTATGGTGAGTGTACATCATATTGTGGACATGCCAGTCTCATCCATGACATGGCATTCTAAAACACAACTGCATATTTAAACACTGCACATACCCAATATGTGTCATATGACCTAGCCACTAAATAGCATCACAAGACATATATGTGTCAGTTGTGCATATAGTGATTGGTATGCATACTGTTTAGAGGTGCATATGTGTGCACACACACATCATTCTGGTGTGTAGCAATGACAGCTATGTGTAGTACTGTGGTTACAATAACTGGATGGGGTATAGTACCATAGGCTGTCATCATGAAACATCAGGTGGTCACTCAAGGCTACAAATGTTTCACAAACCAGCACTAATCATGCTGTGCCAGAACTGTATTACCTTGGCTAAATTCACCATTTCACAACCAGTTGTTACATGAGTTTGTAAGGAGGCCAATAAGGAGCATTCTCTGACATGAATGCATAGTATGTTGCAGAGTGTTTAAATGCCCCAGGATAGGCCTCTACCTCTCAAGTATATTATGTGTAATGTGTGGATGAGATTTTGGATACTGGAGTGTGTCTTTACAGAAGGTTCGGAAATCCTTTATGTGTAGCATGTTAAAATGCTCTGTGTATGACATAGATGTGCATGTTATGTGCATGTTGAGTATAAACTGTGCCTATCCAATGGTCACTACAGTCTAGCCACATTTGTTTGAGATGGTCTGGGTATTGCATGTGTTTGAGGCAGCTAATCACATTAGTGAGATGTGCGTGCTCTTATACTAAACATGCACAGCATGTGTTATGGGTAGGTGTGTTACATGTGTACATGGCCTACACCTTAACTATGACATGCACTTTTTATTTACAATAATAAATTTAGAACACACTCACCAGCATCTGTCCGCTGCCTTGATGTCACCCCAGATGTACCTACATAGAGATGAGACAGTTTGTCAGTGGCCACAACTGCGGCATTGCTACTGTGTGTTTGCAATCTTACAGTACAGCAACAGTTTACGTTCACTGGGCTACAGATTATGTTCCAAATGATCAGTATTGCACAACAACAGACTCCACATCTTTGACAGATACACTCCACATCTCACATATGCATGATCTACCAGTACAGATAACAGTAGTCTACAGATATGCTATGTTACCTGCATGCTCCATGTGTGCTTGCTGGGTGGCTCCAAACTCCATCATGGTGTATGTCTGCTGCTGTTGTTGTTGGGCAGGTGCCACAAGGCTCATGAGCAGCTCCTCCACTCTGGTGAGGGGGGATGGATATTAACACCACCCCCTGTTGCAAGCTGTTGTCTACACACATCAGCGGCATGCTGACAGACATGTCTGAAAAGATCACTGCAGTGGTGGCGTACCTGCTCATATGTCCGGTTATGCAGGCCTACCTCATTGACCCTGCAGACAAGATCTTGCCACATTGCAGTATGCTCCTGCTGCTCCTGGCTGGTTTGTGAAAACATGAGACGGTAGTGCTGAATCAAACTGCTAGTAATGATATCATCTTCAGCACTACTGTAACTCGGGTTCCTGTGGTGGGCCATGATCCCTGGAAGACATAAATTCAAAAATATGTCTGAGCAAGTCATATAGCATATTTAACATTATACAGTACAGATATCACTGAACGGTCATATATAGCAACCTATAAGATAACCGAGAGTGAAACACTGTAACTGCCACTTATCACTGCTCACCCCACAACTGCTTGAAAGTGCCTTGCTCACTCTCTATCTAATAAACCATGTTCTGCAGAGCAACAAAATAAAATCACTATGTAAGACTATACAAGAGTACCTAGCACACTGTATGCAACTTGATGCACCACCTTGACACAGCAGATATACGTCAAGCTGATGTGTAAAGAAATATATCATCCATCAGAATCAGTGTAAGGTATAGTAAATGTATTACTATTATACCACACAACTTGTTAATGCCAAACCTGTGGCCAAAATATGTGCACAATTGAGAATATAGGTCACATACTGCTGTAGTACACTCTGAATGTTGCTAGATATGCAATTATATTTATTACCACACATATATCAAAGGACATGTTACAGACATACCCACACACACATCAGACAAAATCACAGGACACAAAGGTATGACAACCCAGATAAGCTTTCAGTGTGTACTATACAGTACTTTGTGTCAGTACTTACACAACCTTAATCTTGAGAAATGTAATCTGTGATGAATACAGGGACCACACAAAACAGTGAATGCAAGCAATGTGGACATACACCATACTTTGTTGTACAGGCCCAGAGCTTCAATTAGTACTACAGTACACACGGGATTTGCATTCAACATCGGTACCAATCAATAATCATAGACGTAGTGCTTTAGCCTCCACTGACACACAATAGTGAAAAACAAGGGACTTAATCACACTGTATGCAATGGCACTTATTCTGCCTAGCAACCGAATGCACAGCTTTTGATAGGATCAAAGCAAGGACCCATAATACCATAACATAAACAATTTCCCATTAAGCTATCTCACAGATACATATCTTTGACGTATTCACAAACATATTGACCATCACAGTCAGTGAACAGTACAGAGAATCTATTGCAACAAGTAGATGTAGGTGTGTATGAGTATATATGTGTATATATATATATATATATATATATATATATATACACACACACACACCCATTTGTCTACATATACACATATATATAAGCACAAATACATTTCACCTTCCATAGTGAGAATATGAATTATACAAAGGATGTAAGGTGTACAGTAATGTAATAAAATCGCACAGTCTTGGGATAAATGCATTGAAGGTGTTCACAGCCCAGGTAGCTTTATCAGGCCTTACTGGCTTCAACATTGCAAACTGAACAAACCACCCACAGTGTTAAACCACCATATGTCATATACCAGCACTGTATGCTGTCTTGTTTGTCGCAAACTAAAACCTACGTACAAATATGCGCATACTAACCTTCACCAATATATATATCTCTCCCCTTCGCAAATAGTTGCAATATGTCCCCTGCTCTAAGCACATATACAGATGTGAATATATATGACACATATATATTTCTCCGTATGTGTGTGGCATACACACACATGGTCCACACTGTTGTAAGCCCCTGGACCTCACAGATGAAATGTTGGGCCTTGCTGCAACACAAACAGGTGTCACATATGAACACATACCAACATTAGGGGGGGTATATATGGCAACAGATGCTAGATAAGCATACTAGACTGCTATTGCAGTTGCCAATGCTAAGCTTCACTTTAATATGACTATCATGCATGTGTTGTTCTGTCACACCCATGTATATATAATGTCAGCACTAATCCCCCCAACAGCCATTGGTCACACTACCTTACAGAACACAGATAACATGGATTAGATTGTTGACATTTAATGCTGAGCTACACATTTCACAGGTATGTCCCACTGCCCACAGGTACACACAGTATTGTCCATAGCAGTAGTTAAGCAGAACATATGTGCATAAATAAGTACTGCTGCCACATATGGATGTTTCACATGATGTAGACTATTCTTCAATAACATCTACTACATGCCAGTAAATACATATGTGTCGCATACCTTTCCTTTGTATAATTTGGTAATATTTATTTTTCCTTTTCTCTCTCTGTCTCTCTCTCTCTGTCAGTGTCTGCAATAGAGTGATTGAGTTTGTTGGCAGAGATTGCAGCCTGCTTTTGTAGGAATTTGCACATGAGCATGTGATGGCCTCTGCACCAATTAGTGGCCACCATTTGCTAACTGCATGCAGCCTGCTGTGTAGTAATTGCAGTAATCACTGTCATAGCAACCCAGTACTATAAATTGCTGACTCATGTAGGCGTGACCCTTTCAGCTTTCCAAGATGGAGATCATCTTTGTTTGGTGTGGACATCATTGTTTAAGACAAACGGTTGGTATAGTTCTTATATCAAAAGCCAGGGGTGTAGCCAGAGATTTACATTTTGTACTCAGACCTAATGTTGCTGCTTCCAGTACCCACTTTTCAGTGTAGAAATTTACTCACCCCTCAAAATGTTACCCCAAGAAACATGGAAAGATGTACTTTCTTTTCAACTGTTACAATTAACTGCCATACAAAGCTAATTATAGAGATGTATTCCTTTGGCACAAGAATTGTTTGTGAACTGCTATACTGTGAATATTCATTTACTCAGTTCTAAACAGTTTGTGCTTTTTTAGTGTTGACATTAGCACGAGCTGCTCTGGAAAACTGGACACATTTCAGTACAGTGAGTATGCTTACCTACATCCTTGGAAGACCCTGCACACACAGGTATATTCAACATTTGTGTAGGGTTGCATAAGTACAGAGAGCGTAAGTAGTATTGTGTGGATTTTATCTTGCTGAACTTACAGGGTTGCTGTGTACATATTAGTTTATCAAGGCAAGTAGTCCGTCTGCGTAACTCCCAACTTGGACCTATCCACATGATAGCCTGAGAATAGCCTGTTATTTTTTGTCTGTGCACCACACAGGTCTTTTCAGCAATAGAGCAATGGCATTCTTGCAGTTGATTGCTACCAGTACATGGCCACATCCATTTGTATTTCAGTGTTGCATTCCTACATAAGGGTATGCTTACAAAACTCCTTCCAAAGCTATTTGCACAGTGTGTAACAGCAGAAAGGCTAATATGCTTCTGTGTTTCTGCCTCTGCCATCCCTCTCAACCAATCAATTACATATTTGAACAGACTCAGGGAAAAGTCAAGAAAAAGTCAGGGACAATCAGGGACACCTTTAAAATATTAGTGCCATTAAGTTGAAACATTGAGATAATCACAGCATATTAATGAATACACCTTTTCTGAAGTAAAAGAAGTGTCTAACTCTTAATTATTGTCATTATTCATTAAGTGTAATTCACCACCTTTCTGACCAAAGTCAGTAGTTTTAGGAGGGATTCAGAGGGACAGAGCTAAAATTTGTGTCAAAATCAGGGATATCCCTGAAAATTAGGGACAGTTGAGAGGTATGGCCTCTGCCCTAAACAGATATGCTAGTGTTTGTCCTGCTGTGATACTGTGTGGGGTTGTAAAGTGATGGTGTAACATTATTTTCTTCTAAAATGGCTGCGTCTCTTATCACATTCATGTAATGTAATCCCACAACAACTGTTGGTCAACATCCACAGAACAAGTTGTGTGGTATGGTATTCCTAATTTTCCTTTACTTTCACTCATTCTGATGCATGATATAATTATTTAAGCACCAGCTAGATGTATGTCAATCGTGGCTTAGTGGTACTTCATGTTGTGTAGTGTGTGCAAGGTCCGGGGTTCGAGTCTTACAGAGGTGTTTTATTTTGCTCCTGAGCAGAACAGGGCCCTCACATACAGAGTGACTAAGGCACTTTTAAGCAGTTGTAAGCAGGTTTGCATGGGTTTGCGCAATGCCGAGCATTGCTTAGCTAAGCGCAAACAAGCACAAACCCATGCAAACCTGCTAACTACTGCTTAATAGTGCTTACTCCCGCTCACCCCCACGCTAATTTCTTTGAAAGAAAAAAAAAATGGGGAGAGAGGAAAGTGGTGAAAAAGGGGCCCAAATAGGGAAAGACAGTATAGAAAATAGCTCGGAATGTGCAGGACGGGTGTAGGGAAGATCCACAGCTGCCCATTTCTTCAACAGCAACTGCTGTGCATATGCAATAAATTTGGAGATAGATATGAACCCTTCAACCCCTGACAGATGGGTGAGGACAACAAAGTATGTTGTAATACCAGTTAAATAATATTTCATGTGTCCAGTGGCCATGTGTACAAAATGGGCAGCTATGTATGGGGCGTACTTTTTTTTATGGGAACAGACTGCCCTTTTTTTTCAGGTGAGAGTGGAATGTGGGGTAGGGGAAGTAGGTATATTTGGGGAGGTAGTTTGGGGAGGTAAACAGACAAGACAAACGAGATGCATACAGGGGTGGTATATGACACGTGGTGGGTGAACACCTTTGATGGGAAGGGATATTTGGAAATCGCAAGCCCATGAGCCTCCAGATGGAAACTGTGGGACTGAGGTCCCCACCCATGGGCAGTCACCACTGCACCTTCATGGTCCAGAGGGTGTCTGTGCTGTGCTGGGGGCTGTGTAGGAGGGGTAGCCTGACCCGGGAGTTGCACCACTCGGGCCTCAAGCTAGCATAGAGGTTCTGCAACAGAACGTTCAATCTCTCTACTTGCCACAGCCCGGACCATTCAAAGGGTAATAGGTGCCCCTCCACCCATGCTTGCACGGGGGGGGTGAGCCCCATCCCCTGCAGCACTTCCACCCAAAGGTGGAACAGGGCCAACGGAGGAGGAGGTCCCCAGCTGCGTACCAGTTCTGCTGGTGCCAGGTGCCATGGCCAGCTGAGGTGGGACAGGTGGGTCCGCTGGGACCGACCTTCCCATACGAACTATGTTTTGGAGAGTTAGTAAAAGTCAACAGCATACCCAATTAGTTATAACAGCATGCAGAAGTATTCCCATTAAACCAACACACCAGATTTTCAACAGTTGAAAAGCAAGCATAACACATGCATATATAGAACAATAGTGGACATTACATCATGCAGGTTGAATTGATGGCAACAGGCCACCAATATTGTGGTATTTTAACAAGGCACATGCATAGCAATAAATAAAAATATTTATAAACCAATAGGACATATGTCCCAACACATGTTTTGAGATTAGACATACCGACTGAGGTGTGGAATTGCATTTTTTATGCACATACAGTAGGGTGGGAAAAGATAGCTCAATTAACACCTTATATATCCTTCTAGTTTTCACTACATTTCTATTAACTGCAGTTATATGTCCCTTACATGTATTATTACACTACCCAATGTCCTTATATTGTGCAATTGGATTTTGTTAGATCATTATATACATGAGCTATATCTTACATACAAACTGTCCAAGATGCAGATGTTACTGCAACATATTTTGAGAGTTGCTCACACACACTACTGCTAAGATGGTACACTGACAGATCTACTTTCGTATAATTATCTAGATATGTTCAGGTGAAAGTATCTATTATATGTTAACACCTCCCTACATTTCTGGCAGCACACTGACATTTCTGGGGAACACAATACCAAGCTACTCATGTGCCAGATTAACCTGTACATGCTGGGCATGAACCAACAGTTGATGGTTGTACATTTGCATACAAGCTACTGGTATTCCCTTCATCCACGTTATATGGACCTACCCAAGTGTGGGTTGACACTGCTTAATACAACACTACTATTTGTAGAATGCAACAGTACAACAACATATCAAAGAAAATGACACAGATGCACTCCATAAATCATACATTTATTAGAGGATTATTAAACCTTTATTTATTGCATTAAAAGACTTTTTGAAGGCTCTCCCATTTATTTTATATAACAGTACATGCAGAATAATTACTAACCTGCCTCATGATGCAGCCTTTGAAGCCTATATTCATGGGCTTGCTGGTTCATAGCATGGTCACCTGCAGCTGTGAAGTAAATGCAGTGATATTGAGACATACCTATCCATAGTATAGACAAGTATATCAATTCTTAACTACTTAATACAATGGCTACTTACTCAGTACTGGGGCATTAGACATTGTACGGGATTCCTGGATCCACTGGTCCAGTTGATCATCCCTGCATTGCTTCAGGTCAGAATAATGGCGTCTGACCTGCTCACCAGTCGGAGGAACACCAGTGGCACTGGTGAGATCATGGGCAAGACTGTTCCAGGCCTCCATTTTATATTGGGTACCCTGGTACTGGCCCCACAGGAGTCTTTCCTCATGATTGTGGACATAGAGCCAAACCATAATTTTGGACTCCTGCATGCCCCAGTGTTGCGCTCTAAATCGAGTGCATTCACCAACACCAGCCATGCTGACTGCAGAAGGAAGCTACAACCAGTTATAGCAAGTATTCCCACCTGTGGAGCTTAAGTATGCCTCATTTCCCACACTTATCTGTGATTGCCTAGTTTTGGAAAAACTCAGCTGTAGGCATGCCTGCTTAGCTGATGTTGGCAATGTTTAAAATTCTTTTAATAGATATGTGTCTGTTGAAAGTGCATGTTTGTGAAATGCTGTCGTGGCCTAGTGGTTAAGTACTGTGACTATAGTGCACAGTATCCTGAGTTCGAGTCCTGTCACTGCTTTTTATTTTCCTGCTGGGCAGACCTGACTGGTTAAGGAACAGTAAAGCAGGTGTGAGCGTGTTTACCCGACTTTGCTCAACTTTGCCCGACTTTGCCTGATGTTGCCTGATGTTGCGCTGGTTAGCGTGGTGCACAGCTACGCGTAAATACGTTGTAGTTGTGCTTGTTAGCGTGGTGCACAGCTATGCGCAAATACATTGCGGTTGTGCTGGTTAGCACGGTGCGCAACTACGCACAATTGTATTTAACTATGCTCAATAAAGGTAAAATGTGCTTAGCAGTGCTTTATATTGCTTAACATTGGGTACTCATGCCTCAGAATGCATAACCATTTCACCTTTGTGTATATATATATATATATATATATATATATATATATATATATATATATATATATATGTATATAAACTTCTTTCACTACTACATTTAACATTTCAATGCTTTTTACAAAACTTATACATAAAAAATGTCAGGAAATATTTTTGTATACAGATTTCCCACAGAAAATGGAATGTGCAGTAGTGGGACTTGAACCAGGAATGCCTCCTTTTTGTGCGAAGTCTCTAACCACTATGCTATCTTGCTTAACTTGCATATATTTTTCTTATTATCCTAATCTGGTGTCTAAGCTGTTAACTGTAGCTAAGCAATGGGAAAACCCACGCAGACCTGTGAAACTACGGACAGCTATATCAGAAGAAAAAAAAAAATTTTATTTTTAATTTTGTAAGTTGTTTAACATATGGGGGAGTGTAGTGTTACATTGTACACATGTGAGCGGACTTGCTCATGTAACTCGAAATTGCAGCATTTCTTCTTTGCAGGGGTGTAGATTTTTAGACTGCTCGGCAGTCCGACACGCCCCCTACACTCATCCACACTCCGTGTAAGCTTTAGAGTTGAGGCAGCGCACCCTCATTAATATGCATGGTGTGCTGTCATCATACTCTTACAGTGGTGCTTCCGTGTAAGACTAATCTAGTCTTACATGGAAGATTAGTAAATACAGGGGAGAGTGTGGAGTTTTGCATAATCTCAAGTAACTAGATTAAGGGAAGCAATATGCCCCAGCATATTTAAGTCTGAATCTATTCTATACAGTACATGGTATGAATTTAATTTTAGTAACTCCTTTTATTTATTTATTTATTTATTTATTTATTTGTGCAACTTCAGTTCACAAACTTTACATTTGAATGCTTTACTCTGGATTCCAAGAACTGCTAAATAACAAATGTTATTATTTAGTAGAAGAACCCTGTTTTGGGAGACTGAGCTGCCTGGGATCACAGTCCAGCAGTTAGTACACACATGGAATATTTTAACTATGGTTGTAGGCTTGTTGAGTCAGAGACGTGCCATTAAGAGTGATGACGTGAGATTGTTAGGCACCCCTCTTCCATAAAGAATCAGAAAAGGCAGCCAAGACCTAAAATCCTTCTCTTTATAAAGCTGAATATTCTTGTAAGCAATAAATGATCTTCTTGAAAAAAATGGGTTGGAAAGTTTCAAAGTTAAAAATAAAATGGCTTTCTTAACAGAAGCAGTGCCTGTTGATTCATTGGTTTCTAGACATAACTGACATAACAAGGATAATATTTGTAAACATGTGGCCATATGGCACTAGCAGGTCATAAGCAACTGTTGTACCCTGTGATATAAATCACCCTAAAAAGGAAAACAACAATGTGTTTAGTGGATTTGAAATCACAGTTACTTTCAGCATCTACTGATGAGTGAAACTGAAAGATTTGGAAATGGTGCAAAAGACACGAGCACACATCTGACACATGCATACATCGAGGTAATAATCTTTTTGTTTTAAATGTCTGTGCATCTGCTTTAAAAGTCACAGTGGAGGTATGAAAACAAGGAGGACTTATGAGACAAGAGGTAGTAAACTTCTTAAATACGATTATGTTACTCACCATGAAATTGAGCTTTTCATTGCATTAGTTCTTAATCTCATAATTTTTAAAGGGAACATTTTGGATATTTGAATCTGAATTGCTGTTTTAAGAATCCATTACCAATACCGATGCCTTAAATTACTCTATGAGGAAATTAGAAAGGGAAAGTTGTGCACAAGAGACAGTCTGTCTATTAAATTTTAATGTATAATCTCTTTTCCAACAAAGGATGACACTGTCTCAAAAGAACAATTTGTTACTGCAAATTGCATTATAGAATTTGATACGAATGTGACATGTAATGCCTTAAGTGAGTCTGGCCTCAGTTTTTCAGTTTGATTGAAAGAGAATAAGATGCAGCTGTGCAAATTTTGAAAAAAAGACTGCATCAGAAGAAGTGTGAAATTGTCTTTCTTTAATATCTAATGTTGAATTAATGAAACTGACTGTGATAGGCTATGAAGGGATTATACACATATAGTATGGTCTGATACTTAATTTATACATTTAACAGGCATCACAGTCATTATCATCAAAATTTTCTAAATCACATGTCCTGGAGAGCTACAGTAATACCAGTGCAATTGGTGTAGACCAGACCTCCCTATCTCCAGTAATACCTGCCACCTCATTCTGTTGGATCCCCAAACATCCCCAGGCAAACTATAAAACTGTCTAGGTCTTCCTGGGCACTACTTCCAAAGTGTTGTAGCTGGTACACCTCCTGTGGAAAATGTATTATTCCCTCTAAGAGGCATGCATTTATGGTTGCACTCACCATAGAGAGGCTTCTGTGCAGGTCTAATGCATGGCAGTGCATGCAAGCTAACCAAAGTGTTTACTATTGTGCAAGGCTTGAAATCCTAACTACACCTTGAAACAGCAATAGCTGCAAATTCATTGCTTAAAGATTTCTTTGAATATGTGGTTGCAGAAATAATAGACAGACAGCTAGCATCTCTGAATGATTTGCTAATGGTGTATTAATATATTTATAAAGTGCAAAATACGCTGACTAACACCACTGAAATCTTTAGCTCAGTGCTATGATTTATAAGAAAAAATATGTGTTTACTGAATCCAGGCATCACAAATTAACTGGATCTGAAGTTCATCTGGTCTTTTATAGACACATATTTGTGTATTTTACAATAGCAGATACTTCTGACTTTTTGAAGTGCTTTCCAGTGTTAGTTGTGCAGTTACTCTGTTAGAATGTCGACACTTGTATTTTGAAAAGATTTTTACTATTGTTTGTGTAACTAAAATAAGAGTGCAGTTTCTGGAGGATAAGAGTACATTATTGTAATGCACAGAACAGCTTAACAACACAGATTAGAAAGCTTTTTTACAATGTGCTAGTAATCACTGTAGCACTTTAGATACCTACATGATTTAATGCTATTACAAAAAACACCTTTTGTTTACCTTTTTACCTTCCTTTGTGAGCATGTTAATTACTTATTTTGCACATTTGGTCTTTCTATTGTTATGAATTATAAGCATGTTGTTGAATGATTTACCATGCAATTAATGAAAGGAGCTTACTCAATGAATATAAAGAGACTAATTTATAATTTAGAGAGATTAATTAGTGATTTTACATGCTAATATGGGGAGGTTAATTTAAATGACCCAAACAAATAAAAAGATAATGAGTTTGTATCATGCCTTGAAAATCTTTTTTTTTTTTTTTTTGGAATGAGGGGTATGCAAAAGTCCTTAGCTATTATCAGCAGTTTAAACTTTTTTGAAACAATTCAGTGGAACATTGCCTAAGGGACATTGAAATCAAGATGTCTGACTACATTTAACATGGAGGTCCTCCCAGATTGCTAAACTCATCATTGTATTACAAATAGGTAACCAAAGCTGCTCAATAATCCATTCATAAAGTGCCTGTAACTGCAACTGGGATATTCTCCAAGAACCAAGCTTAGATTTAAAAGCAAAAGAATTTATTTGATAAAAATTGTTGTCGGTAAGCGCTTTCACATTTGCTTCCTCAGACCGTTAACATTCAAAAAATCAGTCTGCTCCTTTTATAGTAGTCAGGTGTTTGATCTTATAGAGCTTTAAAGTGATACAAACCATGTTATTGAAAGCATCATTAAAAAAGTTCAGTGTCTTAACACTTCTATGCTAAACAAAATAAATTCACATCTATTAAGAGTTTACAAAGTACACATCATTCAATGCTTACTAAGAACTTACTGATATATAATGCTTGTTGCTAAAAGAACATATCTTAATAATAGTAACTGCAGCCATTAGAAAAGGCATCAACTGTTGATTAAGCTCAAAAATGAAAATTTCTCAATCAGTATGTGCTATATATGCATTAAACTGTGTTAAACTGTATATACCATTTATATAAAGAACTATCAAAAACATTGTAAGTATGCTAATCATACAAAACAATATTCACAAAACTGATAGAAGTCACTAATCGTTAAAATCACAAGTTAAGAAGTCACTAATTAAAAAATGCATGCATTTATAACAGATATCTTTAAAAACATTCCCTAAGGCATTTTCAAAAGCCTATCATTATATATTTACACTAAAAAACTATCTAAACATAGAATTACAAGTTGTTAATACTGTAAATAGCGCTTATTTAAGGCATCTGGCTCTTAACACTGGTCGAATAGAAGCTCGTTCATTAAGGCCACTGCCTTTATCTGCTCTAAGCCGGATCATCCAGTTAACTTCTACTCTCTCAGTAGTATTATGAATATTCCCTCATCTTAATATTGGCAGGACACTATCTATAGCCATGAAAATAAAGCTGTGTTGGTTACCATACTGACCTACATGCTTAGCTAGTGCATTATTATTATGTCCAATCCTAATAGCATATAAATGTTCTCTAATTCTAGTTTTAAATGCCCTATTAGTCTTACCAACATAGAAAGCTTGGCATTCTTGGCATCTAGCCAGGTATACCAAGTTAGCTGTATTACATGTGGCATCAACTCTAAAGGTAAATGTCTGGCCAGTATCTGGGTGCTCAAATGTATTCGCTTCACATATATACTTGCAATATTGACATTGTTTACAAGGATGGGTTCCCATCAAAGCCATTTTGTCTCGCCCATCATGGCGGTGACAGAGTAACATCTTAAGGTTGTTCCTATTTTTATACTGAAACTTAGGGGTAATGCCCACTAATGACCCAATCTCCTGATTGCTGGTAAGAATCGGCCAGTGCTTATGGATAATGTCGATAATGTCCTTTCTATCATTAGTGTAGTACATTTGTATTTTTATTTGCTCATTGTCTACCTGTCCAATTATAGGCTTATGTATATGATCAGAGAAGTAGAGTGCCGCTCTATTTGATCTTAAGCTATGTATGTCTTCTATAGTTCTTTCGACTTCATGTGATTTGTAACCCCTTTGAGCAAGTCTCAATTTAAATGTATCTAGTTCATTCAGATAACCCTCATGTGTGGCATTAAGCCTGGAAATTCTCATACCTTGGCCTTTAATAATATTCTGAAATATGTAACGTGGGTGCATACTTGTCCTATGTAGGAGGGCATTCCTATAGCATTTCTTCCTATACACACCAGTATTCACTTTTTCTCCTAGCACCCTCTCCACATAAACATCCAAGAAGTCTATACGATGTGAAGAGTGCTGATGTGTAAATTTCAAATAGGGGGTCAACCCATTGACCAAGGTCATGTATCTATCAAGTTCAACTTGATTACCTTGCCAAACAAGAAACACATCGTCCACAAAATGACGATAAAAGCATACGTGGGAGGCATGTAAACCACAAGGAAACAATACATCCTCTTCCCACATAGCTAAAAACATGTTGGCGTAGCTGTTGGCACATGAAGTGCCCATAGCCACGCCATCACGCTGGATATATACATCTGTTCCATATATAAACACATTGTTCTCTAAAATGACTTCCATAAACATAGAAATCAAGTCAATATGTTTTTCTGTATATTCGCTGTGTAGCATCAAATACTTTTTTATGGCCTCTACCCCCTCTCTATTAGGTATGATGGTAAATAATGATTGGACATCCATAGTGACAAAATACATATTCTGAGACATATTAGTATTCTTAAAGAACTTATATAATTCTACTAGAAATTGTTTGGTATCCCTGAGAATGTACTCATTTCGTTCAACGACAGGTCTTAAATATTTCTCTACATATAAAGAGAAAGGCTCAGTGCTCCAACCACCTCCTGAAACAATGGGCCTCATGGGGGGGTTTGTGCCATGTTTATGTATTTTGGGGATGCCATGTATACTTGGTATCATAGGGTACTCCACAAATAAATATTTTGCCAATTCCTGGTCAATGCACTGACTAACTTCCAAATCATGAACTATATCTATCATTTTATAAATGGTACTCTGAAGCTGTTGTTCAGATATAGTCTTATAGTACCTATCATCTGCTAACATGTCCAACATGTTATTATGATAATGTAAAAAATCCATCACCACCAAAGGACCTCCTTTATCTGCTGGTCTAAAAATTACATTTTTATCTGTTCTAAGCCTATTTAATGCCTGCTTCTGTTGGAAAGTCAAGTTATATGACCTATGTGAACTATGTGTTCGAGTAGCAAATAACTGATAGACTTCATCTTCTACAACCTTATAGAAGGCCTCTAACGGGGTGATTTTGGGGTACATATTCACTCAATTTTCTCAATGATGGTTGCACACAATTAACATTATTACCAAACTGGTATCTAAGCATTACATTTCTACTAAACAGTTTCAAGTCTGTGAGTACATCAGTAATTCTACTATTTACACTGGGAATAAATGTTAAACCTTTATTTAATAGTTCAAGTTCATATGGATCCAAAGGTCGATGCGAAATATTCCATACTAGGTCAGTATTCATTTGTTCCACATTTTCTTGAGTGTCTGTCCTTGTGTCCTTTCCCCGGACAGTTTGCATTTCTGCCTTCCCCGACTGGCAGACCGGTCTCGTCTGTCCCCCCTCCCCAAAGATATGGGAAGGGGAAACTGGGGAAAATTTTTTTCTTGTGGTAATTGTGAAGAACCCAGAGCAATGTTCTTAGTGGTCTTAGAGCGTACTACAGGACCCTCTGTTGGCTCTACGCTCACACTACCTCCATCTATATGTACTTCAGCTGTAACCAGACTTTTATGTGAGTGTGGTCCCTGGGTGAAGATTAGTAGATGTAACAGAGGCTTGTAAGCATGATGATTGTTCTGGTACAGTGTTAAGTTGTATATGGCTCTCTTTATTTGGTAGGGGCGTGCTGTTATTTGAAGTCATAGTGTTAGTCGGATTGTGCTGGACTCTAGGACAAGTAAACACATGAGATGTGCGATAATCTCATATCCCTATCTATTTTGTCCTTCTTTTGATGTATAAGTCGTCTTTCATAGACCATGATGCCATCCAGCATATTGAAAACTGCTCTATCAGCTAAAGTCTCTGGATATTTGGTGCTAATATCATATTGTTGAATCATAACTGACTGTTTTAGTTCATCTTCTATAGGTTTAAAAAAGTCTAAAAGAAGCTGCATGTACTTCATACTATGTTCAAGATTTAACTTCTGCCATTTAGTGAGAAGCTCAGGGTACTGATCGCCATAAGTCGGCATCTTCAGTACTCTTAAACCTCTTGGTATTATATTCTTTTTAAGGCATGCTTCAAAATGCAGTCTTTGTGTAGACAACTGTTTCAGTTTAAGCATATCAGCCTCCAAATTATGTACAGCTTCCTGCAACTGTTGTTTAATGTCTGTAGAGAAAGTATCAGAACTTTCCCGGTCTTCTGTTTCATAATACATAAGTGGATTATCATCATTAAATATACAGGCCATTAACTTCTTCTTTAAGCATTCGCTCCTGTTAGCAATATCAAAACTTTTATCACTTGCCTGTTTGTTGAGGTGAGATCTTGCTTCAGTGTTACTTAATGTTGGCAAACCGCTTGCTTCAGTGTCTTGTGCTGTGGCATCTGGTCTATAATCCAACTCAATATCTTCATTTGTTCCAGCCATGTCACCGTGGATAACGATAAACACCAAACAATGAATAATAACCAAAGTTCTTATCCAACGGTGTAAATCCCCCTCTGTTCAGAAACCAAACAATAAAGAACAAGCCAAATATAAAGACAGAGAGGTAACCAAAGCTGCTCAATAATCCATTCATAAAGTGCCTGTAACTGCAACTGGGATATTCTCCAAGAACCAAGCTTAGATTTAAAAGCAAAAGAATTTATTTGATAAAATTGTTGTCGGTAAGCGGTTTCACATTTGCTTCCTCAGACCGTTAACATTCAAAAAATCAGTCTGCTCCTTTTATAGTATAAAGCTCAAAAAATGAAAATTTCTGAATGAACGAGCTTCTATTCGACCAGTGTTAAGAGCCAGACGCCTTAAATAAGCGCTATTTACAGTATTAACAACTTGTAATTCTATGTTTAGATAGTTTTTAGTGTAAATATATAATGATAGGCTTTTGAAAATGCCTTAGGAAATGTTTTTAAAGATATCTGTTATAAATGCATGCATTTTTTAATTAGTGACTTCTTAACTTGTGATTTTAATGATTAGTGACTTCTATCAGTTTTGTGAATATTGTTTTGTATGATTAGCATACTTACAATGTTTTTGATAGTTCTTTACATAAATGGTATATACAGTTTAACACAGTTTAATGCATATATAGCACATACTGATTGAGAATTTTTCATTTTTTGAGCTTTATGCAACAGTTGATGCCTTTTCTAATGGCTGCAGTTACTATTATTAAGATATGTTTCTTTAGCAACAAGCATTATATATCAGTAAGTTCTTAGTAAGCATTGAATGATGTGTACTTTGTAAACTCTTAATAGATGTGAATTTATTTTGTTTAGCATAGAAGTGTTAAGACACTGAACTTTTTTAATGATGCTTTCAATAACCTGGTTTGTATCACTTTAAAGCTCTATAAGATGAAACACATGACTACTATAAAAGGAGCAGACTGATTTTTTGAATGTTAACGGTCTGAGGAAGCAAATGTGAAAGTGCTTACCGACAACAATTTTATCAAATAAATTATTTTGCTTTTAAATCTAAGCTTGGTTCTTGGAGAATATCCCAGTTGCAGTTACAGTCACTTTATGAATGGATTATTGAGCAGCTTTGGTTACCTCTCTGTCTTTATATTTGGCTTGTTCTTTATTGTTTGGTTTCTGAACAGAGGGGGATTTACACCGTTGGATAAGAACTGTTGGTTATTATTCATTGTTTGGTGTTTATACGTTATCCACGGTGACATGGCTGGAACAAATGAAGATATTGAGTTGGATTATAGACCAGATGCCACAGCACAAGACACTGAAGCAAGCGGTTTGCCAACATTAAGTAACACTGAAGCAAGATCTCACCTCAACAAACAGGCAAGTGATAAAAGTTTTGATATTGCTAACAGGAGCGAATGCTTAAAGAAGAAGTTAATGGCCTGTATATTTAATGATGATAATCCACTTATGTATTATGAAACAGAAGACCGGAAAGTTCTGATACTTTCTCTACAGACATTAAACAACAGTTGCAGGAAGCTGTACATAATTTGGAGGCTGATATGCTTAAACTGAAACAGTTGTCTACACAAAGACTGCATTTTGAAGCATGCCTTAAAAAGAATATAATACCAAGAGGTTTAAGAGTACTGAAGATGCCGACTTATGGCGATCAGTACCCTGAGCTTCTCACTAAATGGCAGAAGTTAAATCTTGAACATAGTATGAAGTACATGCAGCTTCTTTTAGACTTTTTTAAACCTATAGAAGATGAACTAAAACAGTCAGTTATGATTCAACAATATGATATTAGCACCAAATATCCAGAGACTTTAGCTGATAGAGCAGTTTTCAATATGCTGGATGGCATCATGGTCTATGAAAGACGACTTATACATCAAACGAAGGACAAAATAGATAGGGATGTACGAGATTATCGCACATCTCATGTGTTTACTTGGCCTAGAGTCCAGCACAATCCGACTAACACTATGACTTCAAATAACAGCACGCCCCTACCAAATAAAGAGAGCCATATACAACTTAACACTGTACCAGAACAATCATCATGCTTACAAGCCTCTGTTACATCTACTAATCTTCACCCAGGGACCACACTCACATAAAAGTCTGGTTACAGCTGAAGTACATATAGATGGAGGTAGTGTGAGCATAGAGCCAACAGAGGGTCCTGTAGTACGCTCTAAGACCACTAAGAACATTGCTCTGGGTTCTTCACAATTACCACAAGAAAAAAATTTTCCCCAGTTTCCCCTTCCCATATCTTTGGGGAGGGGGGACAGACGAGACCGGTCTGCCAGTCGGGCAAGGCAGAAACGCAAACTGTCCGGGGAAAGGACACAAGGACAGACACTCAAGAAAATGTGGAACAAATGAATACTGACCTAGTATGGAATATTTCGCATCGACCTTTGGATCCATATGAACTTGAACTATTAAATAAAGGTTTAACATTTATTCCTAGCGTAAATAGTAGAATTACTGATGTACTCACAGACTTGAAACTGTTTAGTAGAAATGTAATGCTTAGATACCAGTTTGGTAATGATGTTAATTGTGTGCAACCATCATTGAGAAAATTGAGTGAATATGTACCCCAAAATCACCCCCTGTTAGAGGCCTTCTATAAGGTTGTAGAAGATGAAGTCTATCAGTTATTTGCTACTCGAACACATAGTTCACATAGGTCATATAACTTGACTTTCCAACAGAAGCAGGCATTAAATAGGCTTAGAACAGATAAAAATGTAATTTTTAGACCAGCAGATAAAGGAGGCCCTTTGGTGGTAATGGATTTTTTACATTATCATAATAACATGTTGGACATGTTAGCAGATGATAGGTACTATAAGACTATATCTGAACAACAGCTTCAGAGTACCATTTATAAAATGATAGATATAGTTCATGATTTGGAAGTTAGTCAGTGCATTGACCAGGAATTGGCAAAATATTTATTTGTGGAGTACCCTATGATACCAAGTATACATGGCAAACCCAAAATACATAAACATGGCACAAACCCCCCCATGAGGCCCATTGTTTCAGGAGGCGGTTGGAGCACTGAGCCTTTCTCTTTATATGTAGAGAAATATTTAAGACCTGTTGTTGAACGAAATGAGTACATTCTCAGGGATACCAAACAATTTCTAGTAGAATTATATAAGTTCTTTAAGAATACTAATATGTCTCAGAATATGTATTTTGTCACTATGGATGTCCAATCGTTATTTACCATCATACCTAACAGAGAGGGAGTAGAGGCCATAAAAAAGTATTTGATGCTACACAGCGAATATACAGAAAAACATATTGACTTGATTTCTATGTTTATGGAAGTCATTTTAGAGAACAATGTGTTTATATATGGAACAGATGTATATATCCAGCGTGATGGCGTGGCTATGGGCACTTCATGTGCCACCAGCTATGCCAACATGTTTTTAGCTATGTGGGAAGAGGATGTATTGTTTCCTTGTGGTTTACACGCCTCCCACGTATGCTTTTATCGTCGTTTTGTGGACGATGTGTTTTTTGTTTGGCAAGGTAATCAAGTTGAACTTGATAGATACATGACCTTGGTCAATGGGTTGACCCCCTATTTGAAATTTACACATCAGTACTCTTCACATCGTATAGACTTCTTGGATGTTTATGTGGAGAGGGTGCTAGGAGAAAAAGTGAATGCTGGTGTGTATAGGAAGAAATGCTATAGGAATGCCCTCCTACATAGGACAAGTATGCACCCACGTTACATATTTCAGAATATTATTAAAGGCCAAGGTATGAGAATTTCCAGGCTTAATGCCACACAAGAGGGTTATCTGAATGAACTAGATACATTTAAATTGAGACTTGCTCAAAGGGGTTACAAATCGCATGAAATCGAAAGAACTATAGAAGACATACATAGCTTAAGATCAAATAGAGCGGCACCCTACTTCTCTGATCATATACATGAGCCTATAATTGGACAAGTAGACAATGAGCAAATAAAAATACGAATGTACTACACTAATGATAGAAAGGACATTATCGACATTATCCATAAGCACTGGCCGATTCTTACCAGCAATCAGGAGATTGGGTCATTAGTGGGCATTACCCCTAAGTTTCAGTATAAAAATAGGAACAACCTTAAGATGTTACTCTGTCACCGCCATGATGGGCGAGACAAAATGGCTTTGATGGGAACCCATCCTTGTAAACAATGTCAATATTGCAAGTATATATGTGAAGCGAATACATTTGAGCACCCAGATACTGGCCAGACATTTACCTTTAGAGTTGATGCCACATGTAATACAGCTAACTTGGTATACCTGGCTAGATGCCAAGAATGCCAAGCT
Source organism: Protopterus annectens (assembly GCF_019279795.1). Taxonomy (NCBI): domain Eukaryota; kingdom Metazoa; phylum Chordata; order Ceratodontiformes; family Protopteridae; genus Protopterus; species Protopterus annectens. The sequence goes on along the minus strand of NC_056738.1, from coordinate 295,934,977 downwards.
TTCTATGTTGGTAAGACTAATAGGGCATTTAAAACTAGGATTAGAGAACATTTATATGCTATTAGGATTGGACATAATAATAATGCACTAGCTAAGCATGTAGGTCAGTATGGTAACCAACACAGCTTTATTTTCATGGCTATAGATAGTGTCCTGCCAATATTAAGACGAGGGAATATTTGTAATACTACTGAGAGAGTAGAAGTTAACTGGATGATCCGGCTTAGAGCAGATAAAGGCAGTGGCCTTAATGAACGAGCTTCTATTCGACCAGTGTTAAGAGCCAGACGCCTTAAATAAGCGCTATTTACAGTATTAACAACTTGTAATTCTATGTTTAGATAGTTTTTTAGTGTAAATATATAATGATAGGCTTTTGAAAATGCCTTAGGAAATGTTTTTAAAGATATCTGTTATAAATGCATGCATTTTTTAATTAGTGACTTCTTAACTTGTGATTTTAACGATTAGTGACTTCTATCAGTTTTGTGAATATTGTTTTGTATGATTAGCATACTTACAATGTTTTTGATAGTTCTTTACATAAATGGTATATACAGTTTAACACAGTTTAAGGCATATATAGGACATACTGATTGAGAAATTTTCATTTTTTGAGCTTTATGCAACAGTTGATGCCTTTTCTAATGGCTGCAGTTACTATTATTAAGATATGTTTTTTTAGCAACAAGCATTATATATCAGTAAGTTCTTAGTAAGCATTGAATGATGTGTACTTTGTAAACTCTTTAATAGATGTGAATTTATTTTGTTTAGCATAGAAGTGTTAAGACACTGAACTTTTTTAATGATGCTTTCAATAACCTGGTTTGTATCACTTTAAAGCTCTATAAGATGAAACACATGACTACTATAAAAGGAGCAGACTGATTTTTTGAATGTTAACGGTCTGAGGAAGCAAATGTGAAAGCGCTTACCGACAACAATTTTATCAAATAAAATTCTTTTGCTTTTAAGTCTAAGCTTGGTTCTTGGAGAATATCCCAGTTGCAGTTACAGGCACTTTATGAATGGATTATTGAGCTGCTTTGGTTACCTCTCTGTCTTTATATTTGGCTTGTTCTTTATTGTTTGGTTTCTGAACAGAGGTGGATTTACACCGTTGGATAAGAACTTTGGGTTATTATTCATTGTATTACAAATAGTGTGCTCATATAACCTTCTAAGGGACCTTATTTCATCTCCTTTTATCCATGACCTGGCAAAATTGCAATCACTCCACACTCAGCAGCTAATCTGAGACTGCAGTTACTTCAAGGCAGAGTTATACGTAGAGTATGAGAAAGAGGGCAGCTGCCCCAGGTACAAGGGATTAGGGAGCTAGATTAGTAGTGCAGTATCAGCATTCTTCACTGCATTTGCATTGATACTCATTTTGGGAAGTTTCATGCAGGGCACTAGATAAAAAGGACATCAAAATACCCAGCAAAATCTCTGCTTGAAGTTAAGATGACAACATTTTCTACAACCAGCAAGAGATGTAACCATTGTGTTTCAAAAGTGGATCACAACAAATGGTCAATTTCATAAGCATGAAAGTGCTTAATTTTTGATCTATTAAATTTGTTTTATTTGCCTTCACCTTGCATTTTTTTATGTCCAGGTTCAGGTCCTTATTGTGTGCACTTTTTCTTGTGGTTTTTGATTTTATCTGGTGCACAATGTGTTTAGAAATGGATACCTTCTTTGTCTTGCATGTAACTTGATATCATGTATGCGAAAATAAATAAAAAGATGGGGAGTCAAGACACATGCTTGATGACATGTAGGTAAAGAATAAACCTAGCTTTGAGAATGTTGAAAAAACTTTAGCCCTTCAAACCAGGGACAAACAGTATACAGCAATAGTCATAAAACCCCATCTTGTTGGAAAGCTTTCCAATGAAATATTTGGGGTACGTAGTCATAACTCTCTCCTACTCCATAGCCTTTGCTTCTCTCTAATTAAAAAAAAAAACATTCAAATAGGCTTAATCCTTCAATATATATCAAAGAGACATTATAAATTTGTTGTTTATAAAAAAAAAAAAAAAAAGATCAGCTAAAGTCATGCATGGGAGGGTACTCTGAGATTTTGTGATTCTCTCTCGTTAATACACTAGGACAAAGAAACTCTGGTTCAGATGTTACCTGGGTTGTTCAGTTTGCAAATTTCATGTTTTATCTTACTTAACAGGAATTTACACAGCTATTATTTAGATACGTATTGCATTGTGTAACTGATCTGCTTGTTAAAAATATTGAAGACTGTTACAAAAGATAAATGCTACAAAATTGTTTCCCTTTAATGTACATCTATTATGTTATCACTTTTCTCAACTTCATGCTAAACTAATGCTTGGAAAATAGTATGCATGCAATGCAAAAGGTGAGAGAGCATGCACTAAAATATATCATCATGATAAAATGGTAGTCAAGGAGTTTTTGAGATACTGAATGAATATATTTTCCTGAAAAAAGTATTTGAAGACACCCTCATACGTGCTTTTTCATTCTGAATCTATCAGTCTTCATAGATGTTTTCTGTATCTTTGCATTTCTGTAATTTAGTAGCATATTAGTGATTAGGATAATGAATGATATTATTTTAATTAGTAATTAGTTTGCTCTCATCACCTCATTTTTCTAAAGCCAAGGGTTAGTCTGCTGGAGAACAAATCAAAAAAAAAATTTAAAAATGCATAGCGGGCTTACTAAATCAGCATGCAACAACAGGGCATAAATAGCTTACAGCTGCCCTAACTTTCATATTTAATTTATGTCAGTCATGCTATCAGAATATATATTTTTAAGATGATCAGAAAGAATACTGTAAAAGATTCAACTTGCTCTTAAAGTTTGCCATTACTAAAGTTGAAACTAGCATGAGATTCATTAGCTATGATAGTATTTGCCCTGGTCAGTCTGCAAATCTTAGGTGAATACCATGTTTCTTAATAAATGCAGTGATTTGGCACTGGGTGAGGAATTTGGCTAACCTTATAACATAAAGGTATTAAGCATTCAGCCTCAAAGGCAATACAAGTCTTTACATATGTAACAATACAAAACAAATATACTCATGATAAATATTACACTTGTGATATTGGCTACACAATACAACTTGATACTTGTAATCCCGATTGTCCATGAGATGAGCAAGGTGTGCAGTAGCAAGCCCACCACTTCTATAGGTAGGTCACAGAAGCTGAGGCTCAATTTTGGCAGTGGCTCACAGGATCCTGCCCACTTGCCTCTTCTTAAAGCTTAATAGAGGGATGCCATCATTGCAGCTTTCACCCCTGGCTGTATTGCAGCCTCTTCATGGTGGGTAGCTTTGTTTGAGTTTTAAGCCTTGGACAAGGCAGCTTTTGCTGGGACTGGAAGGTAAGCCCAAAGGGTCATTGTAAGGAGGCCGGCAGTTGCTTAGATTAAGCACCTGAATGCTAAAGTTTAGCTGGAATGGGCTTGGTTATGTCAACCAGCAATGGTTTCAGAGGTTATAGCCTGTGTTATAATGTGGTCTTTGTTGTCATTTCAGTGATAACATCACTAATGTTTGTCCATTTTAAACAATAAATGGTCACAAAGGCAAAGATGGTATCTTCATTGATTCAGCTTCAGAGGGCAAGATGTTTAATATATATAAAGTGGAACTTACTCAGTACTGAAGAATGAATACCTCTTTAAATGTTTTGGTAGGCATGGTTTTAGTGCACTGTGGTACACAAGACTTCAGGTGATATTTGTTAAACCACCCATACTGTTCTTAAGTGATGAATGTAAACTGTTTAATGAGTTATTTGACTTCTGCACTTAAATGACATGTGAGTTCAGTTAGTGAGGGATGATGTAATCATGTCTGTATTTGTTCCAGTCAAGACCTTTGATTTTCAAATTTGTAACATTTATTACACAAGTACAGGTGTATGATTTCTCTACCTTTCCTTGCACTGAATGGGATGAAAAGTAACTTAGCTGAGCCATACTAATTACATGAAGCAAATACTTTACTCTGACTCGGATCTATATTATAACATCGAAGTCTAAAAACTTTGAATGTTATAATATCGAACCAGTACAGCGAATGCTTAAAATAACAAAACTGCAGAACACTGAATACTTTCCTAGGGAATGTATTCACTGGGCTGTTTCTGCATCTTCGCTATTTCCTCAACTGTGGAGTGAAGGTGACGGACTGGATTAAGGTAAGTGTGTGAATGAAGTTGAGTGTGCGATTGGGCGTGGATTAGGTGAGTTAGGGTTAGGGCGCGGGTCAGGTAAATGTGCGATTGTGTGGATGTGAGGGTTAGGGTGGAGTAGGTGAGTTAGGGTTAGGGAGCGGGTAAGTTGAGTGCGTGATAGTTAGGGACCTTAGGGTTAGGGTTGGGTTAAGGTAAGTGGATAGCTAGTGGTGTATGTCTGGTTTAGTGCAGGGTTTTGTGAAGTGTATCTGTGTGGATTATTTATTTTGGTGTGCTTGGGTTGTGTGTATGTTTGTCGGAACAGCTAATTTTTTTCCCTGGGAAAAAATTCACTATTCTGACTGTTTGGTTTTCTTGTGTTTCGATTGAATGGGTTCGATATTATAACATTCAAAGTTTGTAGACTTCAATATTATAATATAGACCCCTCTGACTCCATCCCTTTTATTTTTTACTTTTCCTATTGAGACTTTTATCCACTTTGTTTTGTGCCTGAGTAAAACATTAAAGTCAGAGTAACATGGTGAATCCTCATCTTGTTTGTCCTTCTGATTTAGCCTGTACTTAACTCTTCATCTTTTCTGTTGTAGTTATGATGAAGTGCCATGGGCCAATATTCCTTCAGGCAGGTTTATTGATTTGTCTCAACTCTTGGAATTTTCATAGGTCACTGGTCTACATCTGTATTTTGTAATAATTGGGGACCAATTTGTCAGTGAATGGGTAGTCTATTTTCTTCCTTTTTTATGCTAAGAGGCACCAAAGAGTAGAATTCAAATTTCTCATAACCTGCATCATGCAGTATTCTTTCAAACCAAGACTGTATTTACTATATACTTTCATAATAAAACCCGTGCAAACTCCAATAAATCAATCAGTTGTACAATGTGGAATAGATACAGGCCTTGGGTGACATGTGGACTTCTAATGTACTGAAGTCTCTTATTCTTGGCAACAACTTCATATTTATGAGTGTAAGTTATCATTTCCTACTTTGACACTTGCCAGTAAGACCGGCAATATGAACAGAGTGTGGGATGTTGCCTTACATACCAGAGAAGAATTACATTTCTGCTTCATGAAAATCCTGCTATAATTCCTGAATAGTTGGGATCTCAGTAATAGACAGCACAGCATTAATATGAATAAATTAATTGAAATAATCTGTGTCTGTATCTCACTTGGATTTATGCCAAAGAAGATGAACAGTAAAGTGTACAAGACACTAGGATGGCCAGTACTTCTTTATAGCACAGAACAGGGCAGGTGAGGAAGCTAGAGATGATGAAGGGCTTGAAATGGGTGGCAAGATGTTCACTGTGGTACATATGAAGAAATGATGACATCAGAGCTGAAGCCAAGGTAACTCCAATTGCAGAGAAGGTTAACAGAATAGATTACAGTAATTTTGGCACATATGCAGAAAAGCAGAAGATGATTTGGTGAAGAAGATTTGGAAAAGACAGTTATAAGTCATGAGGACATCCAACAAAGGGATGGATATACTCCTTAAGAAAAGATTTACAATAACCAGGCATGACTACTGATGAAGGCAGGAGAGTGACAGTAAATCAAAAGAGGTGACGACATTTGATGTGACACCCAGACTTTGTATAGAAAATGGGACAAACAGGGATAATGAGGAGGAGGAGTCCACTTATATTATCCACATGTCGATCTGTTGAGGCTGTAAGATGCTCGGCACTAAGCAGTGAATAAAGAATAACTCTTTCTGAAGATTGTAATATTAACTGATCCTCCAAAGCACCCATTTACTTCCACATCCCAAAACCTGTGATGGAACTAGATTAATCAATCTTTAACTGGATACTTTTTTTCTATAATATTAAGGCATAAGTAAACCTCAGCCATTTTTGGGACTCAGTCTTAACAAAATAGACAGCCTACTGTTAAATCAGTGGACATCAGGAAATTAATGAAAGAGCAGTTTCTTTGCATCCTGTTATTCTAATTCTGGTCTGACACTCACTTAAAAGTAATAATTTTTATACCAGTTATGAGGAGCATAGTCTCCCTTTCAGAAATGGAATATATAAAGTTCATTGTTTGATAGGGGTTATTTAGATACCAAAAAAGTTCAGAAATTCAATACTGGGAAAATAATAATATTGAAGGAAATCAGTTATAGCCTGAATTAAGACTGAGGAATTCTGCTTTATCTGTTTGAAGTGGAATTCTTCTTAATAACCTTTTTCTTTAGTTGCCTAGCTTCATAGGAGCATATGTTTATATTAGGCTGTTGATGATATAGAGGATTTGTAGACCAGCCTCAAGATCACATTTTGTTAGTGACTCATACCACGAATAACTATCTGGTAGTTGGTGCAGAGGGTTAAAACTGTAAACTCTAGTTCCTGTGGTACAGAGGTAGAATTGCTCAGCCCTAAATACGGACTATGTGACCTTAAGCAAGACACTTAACAAGGCAGTGCTTAGCGACAATTGGGAATTTCAGACAGGCTACTCAATAGTCCCCTGAAGTGCAAGTCTAGAAACTACTACCTATTTTGTCTCTTCAATGAGGGCTTGAGGGCCCAGTTTACTGTTTTCCATCCAACTGTCCAGGTGGTACTTGAAGAGGGTCAGGGAGCTGCTTTTCATGACATTTAAGAAAAGTCTGTTCCATAAGAGTGAGATTCTCTGTAAGAGATGTCTATCATGCTAGCAAGTCCTATTAATGCTGTGGTTTTAGTTTATTTGACCAGGAGTATAAGGAGTTGTTTCTTTTGTGGATGTGTATGAGTTTGCATAGGGCTGGATGCATCAGTGCTTTGTAGATGAGATAGAGGTTTCCTCACGGGTCTTTAGGATAGTTAAAAAGTGGTGCTTTAAAGTGTACTGTGTAGCACAAGAAAGACACACCCATCAATCTACTAGCAAGAAAATGTTGCAATCTTCTAAGTCAGTTCATATGTTTAGGCAGGAACATACTGAACAGGATACTACATTCTATTATGGGTAGGACAATGGAGGAGAAAATGAATGATGACAATATATACCTGATAATCAGTCTGGCTAGATAAAATGATTTTCCTAATGCTAATGGACACATAAAAACAAAAGGATAATTCTTTCTCAATGAATGCACTCAAGTCCCTTATCACCATGTCATCTTTGAATGGACTGTCATATATATGTTTATGTACCTATGTTTTCCAAAGGGTATAAAACTGCATTTCTTGGGATTTACATTAAATTTGTGTTCCAAACACAACTTATTTGAATGTGTTGGACCTTTCTGAAGAATTTGAGAGGCAGACGAAGAGCTTATGACAGATTCCGGTTTGTAGTCATCCACAAGTCTGCTGCATTTACCTTATTTCAGAGACTATACCCCAAAGAGAAAGGGTAAAAGGATGAATCCCTGAGGCCCACCACTCATAACAAACCTTTTTGATCCATGAGTAGCCATTATGATAATAATTTAGGTTCTGTCAGTTTGCTATTAAACGGATAACATAGGGGTTAATACTTAGTTTAATTGTTTTGTCAGTAATGCCAGAACGTGGGATGGTGTCAAAAGCCTTGTCATTTTGAGGTAAGTAGTGTGTATCAATCTGCCTACATCCAGTGTATCAATGACTTGTTCAATAAAGTGAACTAAATTTTGGAATCATGATCTATCTTTATCAAACCCAGACTAGTTTGTATCTAGGGAATATAGAATATCAATGTCTTTGTTTATAAGTTCCATAAGAATGTGTTCTACTGTATTATCAATCAGAATGGTTAGGCTTATAGGTGTATAGTTTTCTGGTTTAGTGACACTCTTACCTTATGAAGTCAGATAAATATAGTAGTTTTCTGGACCCTCAGTATGAATACTGTGGAAAGGCTGAAACTGAATAGGTTAAATGATGAGTGTATAAGCCTGTGTTTAGTGCTGAGAAGAAGACAGTGTGGCAAATTGACTAAACCCATGGAGCTAGTGATTTTTTTTCATTGGAGTGTTCTCAGATAATTTTCTAAAGTGATCTGAAGGGGAGGAGGGTAGATATACTAACTTCTGGAGGGAAAGTTTGGGGAAGACAAATATATAAAGTTAAAGCTAAGTTTACCCACTAATATGTTTGCCATGTCTTCTGAGGATCAGTATTTCTTAAATAATGGGTACTGTTCCTAAAGTTTTTGACATAGTTGAAAAAGGCATTGTGATTGGCCTTTACACTGGAGGCAATTTTCAGTTCTTTGGAGGATTTGACTTTGCTCATTAAGTCCTTTGTTTATCTTCTGAGGTATGTTTTAGAAGATTGGTGGCTAAAATTGTACTTATGGGCAATGCATTTCTTCCTCTTATTCTATAGTTTATTTATACCATAGCTCCATTATAAGGGTTTATTCCAAAACATTGCATTGTAGTTGTGTCTAATGGGGGTCTATTTCTAAGTGCATGCTTATAGGAGACTTTCAAATTTTCCATGACTGTAGCAGTGTGTGAGATAAGGTCATTGGGGGTGGGGTACATATATTTCATCAGGTTATCAGCTAGATATTATTGAAGGCTAATATATATTGGATCCTATTAGAGTGACACAAAGAGCTAAGTAAATGACTGAAATCTGTTACAATTTTTTGATTATTGCATCACTCTTGACAATGGTGAGATACTACTCTGTGCTAGTTTCATGACAATTTCAGATGCATATTCTGAGATCTCCATCATGTCCCACTTCATGTGATCAGAATCAGCATATCTCAATTCATTCACAACCATGTACCCAATGATGATGTAATACATATATTGTGGGTGAAGAGACTCAAGGGCCTTCATTACAAGGTAGATCCTAATACCTGAGAAGCTGCTAACACCCACTCTGTCTTCGCTCAGCCTTGTATACCTGTATGTTTGACTATGGAGTCACCTATGACTAAGAAATTAAGAGATGTATGTTTTGGCCTTGAAGTCATAATGGATTCAGCTTACCAAATGAGTAACTCCTTATTGTGGTTGACTTTTCTGCAGTGTCTGAGAATGTTGTTTGCCTTTTAGAGTGATACTGCATGTTCTATTTACAAACCTTCATCCAGGAGGCAGTTTAGGCAGGGACATTTTACATACTTCAGTGTAAGAAAGCTTCCTTGTCTATCAAAGACATGATGGGCTTGGTTGTGTCAAAATGGTGTCAGAACTGATAGCATGCTGTGTATAGTCTTACAGTCCTTGAAGAGAAGTTGGTCTACATGGTTAGTAGATACTTGCACATCTCTCATATAGAATAGTCTATGGAAGAAACAAACAGCTGTTTGTGAACACGAGACAGTTCTAGCATTGCCTTAATGCTAATGTCAGGCTAGCAGCAGATAGTCAAGTAAACTGTGACAACTTTTTGTTTAGTGCCTGGAGAAATAGAGGAGGGTACTAATGAAAGCCAATGAATTGAATTTGCAGGATGAGTCTATATACCCCAGCAATAAGGACAATGAGTCAAAGCACCAAAGCTAGGGAGGACAATGACTTAAAGCATCAAACCTAGGGATAACAATGAGTCAAAACACCAGCACTAGGGAGAACAATGAGTCAAAACACCAACACTAGGGTGAAAAATGTGTCAAACACCAACAATAGGGAGGACAATGTGTCAAAGCACCAAAACTAGGGTGGACAATGTGTCAAAGCACCAAGACTATTGAGAACAATGACATAAAACACCAATGCTAGGGAGGGCAATGAGTCAAAGTACAAACACAAGGGAGAACAAGGAGTCAATACACCAACAATAGGGAGGACAATGAGTCAAAACACCAACATTAGGGAGAACAATGAGTCAAAGCACCAACACTAGGGAGAACAATGTGTCAAAGCACAACCACTAGGGAGAACAATGACTTAAAGCATCAAACCTAGGGATAACAATGAGTCAAAACACCAACACTAGGGAGAACAATGAGTCAAAACACCAACACTAGGGTGAAAAATGTGTCAAACACCAACAATAGGGAGGACAATGTGTCAAAGCACCAAAACTAGGGTGGACAATGTGTCAAAGCACCAAGACTATTGAGAACAATGACATAAAACACCAATGCTAGGGAGGACAATGAGTCAAAGTACAAACACAAGGGAGAACAAGGAGTCAAGACACCAACAATAGGGAGGACAATGAGTCAAAACACCAACACTAGGGAGAACATTGAGTCAAAAAATCAACAGAAGGGAGAACAATGTGTCAAAGCACCAACACTAGGGATAACAATGAGTCAGAGCACCAACACTAGGGAGGACAATGAGTTAAAACACAAACACCAGGGAGGACAATTAGTCAAATCACCAATACTAATGAAAACAATGAGTCAAAACACCAACACTAGGGAGAACAATGAGTCAAACCACCAACAACAGGAAGAAGAATGAGTCAAAGCAACAACACTAGGGAGGACAATGAGTCAAAGCACCAACACTAGGGAGGACAATGAGTCAAAACACCAACATGAGGGATGACAATGAGTAATAGCACCGACACTAGGGAGGACAATGAGTCAAAGCAATAATACTAGGGAGAACACTGAGTCAAAACACCAACACTAGGGAGAACAGTGAGACAAAGCACTAGCATTAGGGAGGACAATGAGTCAAAACACCAACACTAGGGAGAACAATGAGTCAAAGCACCAACACTAGGGAGGAAAATGATTCAAAACACCACCACTGTGGAGAACAAAGAATCAAAGCATCAACACTAGGAAGGTCAATGAGTCAAAGCACCAACACTAGGGATGACAATGAGTAAAAGCACCAACACTAGGGGAACAATGAGTCAAAGCACCAACACTAGGGAGAACAATGAGTCAAAACACCAGCACTAAGGAGGACAATGAGTCAAAATACCAACACTATGAACAAGAATGGTTCAAAGCACCAACACTAGGGAGGACAATGAGTCAAAGCACCAACACTAGGGAGGAAAATGAGTCAAAACACCAACACTAAGGAGGACAATGCATCAATTGCACCAACACTAGGGAGAACAATGAGTCAAAACACCAACAGTAAGGAGTAAAATGAGTTAAACACCAACACTAGGGACAAGAATCAGTCAAAACACCAACACTAGGGAGGACAATGTGCCAAAGCATCAACACTAGGGAGAACGATGAGTTAGAGCACCAACACTAGGAAGGACAATGAGTCAAAACACCAACACTAGGGAGAACAATGACTTAAAGCACCAACACTAGGGAGGACAATGAGTTAAAACACCAACAGTAGGGAGGACAATGTGTCAAAGCACCAACACTAAGGAGAACAATGACTTAAAACACCAACACTAAAGAGGACAATGACTTAAAACCCCAACACTAGGGAGGACAATGAGACAAAGCACAAACACTAGGGAGAACAATGAGTCAAAACAACAACACTAGGGAGGACAATGTGTCAAAGCACCAAAACAAGGGAGAACAATGTGTCAAAGCACCAACACTAGGGAGAACAATGACTTAAAGCACCAACACTAGGAAAAACAATGAATCAAAGCACCAACACTAGGGAAGACAATGTATCAAAACATCAAAACTAGGGAGAACAATGAGTCAAAACACAAACACAAGGGAGAACAATGAGTCAAAGCACCAACACTAGGGAGGACAATGAGTCAAAGCACCAACACTAGAGAGTACAATGTGTCAAATCACCAACACTAGGGAGAACAATGACTTAAAGCACCAACACTAGGGAGGACAATGAGTCAAAACACAATCACTAGGGAGAACAATGAGTCAAAACACCAACAATAGGGAGGACTATGAATCAAAACACCAACAATAGGGAGAACAATGATTCAAAGCACCAACACTAGGGAGAACAATGACTTAAAGCACCAACACTAGGGAGTACAATGTGTCAAAGGGCCAACACTAGGGTGGACAATGTGTCAAAACACCAACACTAGGGAGAACAATGAGTCAAAACACCAACACCAGTTAGATCAATGAGTCAAAGCACCAACACTGGGGAAAACAATGAGTCAAAGCACCAACACTAACGTGAACAATGTGTCAAAGCACCAACACTAGGGAGAACAAAGAGTCAAAGAACCAACACTAGGGAGGAAAATGATTCAAAACACCACCACTGTGGAGAACAAAGAATCAAAGCATCAACACTAGGAAGGTCAATGTGTCAATGCACCAACACTAGGGAGAACAAAGAGTCAAAAAACCAACACTAGGGAGGACAATGTGTCAAAGCAGCAAAACTATGGAGAACAATGAGTCAAAACACCAACACTAGGGAGGACAATGTGTCAAAGCACCAACAGTAAGGAGAACAATGACTTAAAGTACCAACACTAGGGAGAACAATGAGTCAAAACACCAAAACTAAGGAGAACAAAGTGTCAAAACACCAACACTGGGGAGAAAAATGAGTCAAAACACCAACACTAAGGAAAACATTGAGTCAAGGCACCAACACAAGAGACAACAATGAGTTAAAGCACCGACAATAGGGAGAACGATGTGTCAAAGCACCGACATTAGGGACAACAATGAGATAAAGCACCAACACCAGGAAGAACAATGTGTCAAAGCACCAGCACTAGGGAAGACAATGAGTCAAAACACCAACACTAGGGAGAACAATAAGTCAAAACACCAACACCAGGGGGATCAATGAGTCAAAGCACCAACACTAGGGAGAACAATGAGTCAAAGCACCAACACTAACGTGAACAATGTGTCAAAGCACCAACACTAGGGAGAATAATAAGTCAAAACACCAACACTAGGGAGAACAAGGAGTCAAGACACCAACAATAGGGAGGGCAATGAGTCAAAACACCAACACTAGGGAGAACATTGAGTCAAAAAATCAGCACTAGGGAGAACAATGTGTCAAAGCACCAACACTAGGGATAACAATGAGTCAGAGCACCAACACTAAGGAGGACAATGAGTTAAACACAAACACCCGGGAGGACAATTAGTCAAAGCACCAATACTAATGAAAACAATGAGTCAAAACACCAACACTAGGGAGAACAATGAGTCAAAACATCAACACGAGGGATGACAATGAGTAATAGCACCGACACTAGGGAAGACAATGAGTCAAAGCAATAACACTAGGGAGAACACTGAGTTAAAACACCAACACTAGGGAGAACCGTGAGACAAAGCACTAACATTAGGGAGGACAATGAGTCAAAACACCAACACTAGGGAGAACAGTGAGTCAAGGCACCAACACCAGGGAGGAAAATGATTCAAAACACCACCACTGTGGAGAACAAAGAATCAAAGCATCAACACTAGGAAGGTCAATGAGTCAAATCACCAACACTAGGGATGACAATGAGTAAAAGCACCAACACTACGGGAACAATGAGTCAAAGCACCAACACTAGGGAGAACAATGAGTCAAAACACCAACACTAAGGAGGACAATGAGTCAAAACACCAACACTAGGGACAAGAATGGGTCAAAGCACCAACACTAGGGAGGACAATGAGTCAAAGCACCAACACTAGGGAGGAAAATGAGTCAAAACACCAACACTAAGGAGGACAATGCGTCAATTGCACCAACACTATGGAGAACAAAGAGTCAAAGCACCAACACTAGGGAGAACAATGAGTCAAAACACCAACACTAGGGAGAACAATGAGTCAAAACACCAACACTAGGGAGTAAAATGAGTTAAACACCAACACTAGGGACAAGAATCAGTCAAAACACCAACACTAGGGAGGACAATGAGTTAAACAGCAACACTAGGGACAACAATGAGTCTAAACACCAACACTAGGGTGGACAATGAGTCAAAGCACCAACACTATGGACAAGAATCAGTCAAATCACCAACACTAGGGAGAGCAAAGAGTCAATGCACCAACACTAGGGAGAACAATGAGTCAAAACACCAACACTAGGGAGAACAGTGAGTCAAAACACCAACACTGGGGAGAAAAATGAGTCAAAGCACCGACACTAGGGAGGAAAATGAGTCAAAACACCACCACTGGAAAGAACAAAGAATCAAAGCACCAACACTAGGGAGGTCAATGAGTTAAACACCAACACTAGGGACAACAATGAGTCAAAACACCAACACTAGGGAGAGCAAAGAGTCAATGCACCAACACTAGGGGGAACAGTGAGTCAAAACACCAACACTAGGGAGAACAATGAGTCAAAACACCAACACTGGGGAGAAAATGAGTCAAAACACCAACACTAGGGAGAACATTATGTCAAGATGCAGTTACACAGCCAAACTGGTGGCAGAGCTCTCTCAACCCAAGACTGGCACAGTCAGTCAGGAGGAAAAGGTAACCACCCGCACCACAAATCTAGTCTCACACAGACCTATTGCATCTGCATACCCAATGCATAAACACACAAAAACATACTCAGAGGCTCTAAATAAAAATCTGCCTAAACAGCAAAGACCTCCTAAACAGATATCCAAGCAACAGCCACCCCTCAACAATACCCACGAATCACATATCTCATAAAATCAGTGTGCCTCAGAGTCACAGCCCTTAAGGCCAAACAACACACCAAATACACTTGTTATAGGGGACTCTATTGTCCAGCACACTGAAGTCCCACTCACCAGACTGAACAAGGAGAAGGTCACTGTAAGCTGCCTGTCAGATGCCAGGATCCGCCACATAACGCAAGCACTCAGGTCACTCCAAAGCAAGTACAAGTATGACTCCATCATTGTCCATGCTGGTGTGAATGACCTGAGAAGTACCTCCCTGGACTACATGAAAAGAGACATAAAGGAGCTCTCTGGCCATGTAGCCCAGGCTGGTATGACCCTGACCTTGACTAGCATCTTGCCCTTACCAACAATGATGCCACAGTATAAAGACAAAATGATCAGTTTCAACAATTGGCTAAAGTATTGGTGTCATTCAAAGGGGATCCAGTGTCTGTCAGCCTGGGATGACATGCTCAACAAGCCACATTGCTTTGCTAGGGACGGCTTGCACCTGTCACCCTTAGGCTTTCATATACTGGGCAAGGCTCTTGCCACCCCCATAGCACCTTTTTTAAGCAAGGCTCAAAGGGCAAACCCACCTCCATAGACAACCCAAGGATAAAAAAACTAAAGGTAATGCTACTCAATGCCAGAAGTCTAAACCTCAAGATGCACGCACTCGAGGCTCTCCTCAGTATGGAGAAAATCGATGTCTGTGCAGTAGCAGAAACCTGGTTCAAGGCTCCTGAGAGCACCCCAGCACTACCAGGTTATAACTCATACCATGCGTTTCGGCCCCAAAACTCGGACCGAAGCACAAAAGGAGGGGGAGTATCTATATTCATCAAAGATACCTACACCTCCAGGTTAGTGGCTTTGCACGAAGCATTGGAAACCATCCATGTGCAACTAACAGCGGGCAAAACTGCCTTTCAGTTTGTAGCCTGCTACAAAACACCCTCCCTGTTACAGGAACTTCACTTGGCATTCCTGAGAATACTGGAGAATATGAAGGTCACTCCAAACACTATGTTATTGGGTGACTTCAACTACCCAAACATTGACTGGGAAAACTACTCAAGCCCAAACACCCTCGCCAAATGGTTACTTGAATTTATAAACTCTAATGCGATGAAACAAATGGTCACCACTCCCACAAGAGGGAACAACATATTGGACCTGGTCATCACCAACATGGGGACTCTATGCTCCACACCAGAGGTAAACCCCTCATTGGTAAGATCAGACCATAAACACATTTCCCTGGACATCCATATCCTATCCCCACCCCCAGCCAAGGAAATCACTGTAAAGAATTTCTCAAAAGCCAACTTTGCACTTCTCAAGACTGAGGTGGAATCCTTCAAAGCCCCCGGGCCAGAGGATAATACAGCTCAATCCGCAGAATCCTTTACAAATGCATTCTATGAGCACCTGCCAGGAATACATGGATCGTGCTATCCCAAATAAAACCAAGACTCACTCCTCCAAAAACAGGAGACCAGTCTGGTGGACCCCGGCCATAAATAGGCTATACAACAGAAGGAGGAAGCTACTACATGACAGAGCAAAATCCCAAAAAGGAAAGGCATCTCTGATCAGTATTAGCAAGAAACTTTGATCCCTCATAAAATCATCAAAGGCCAGTTTCGAAAGAAAAATTGCCCTAGACACTAAAGATAATCACAAGGCCTTTTTTAGTTATGTCAGGAATATGGGTGGAAACTCCCAGATATGCTCTGAGTTGTTGCATAACGGTACAAAATATACCGAACCTACAGACATAGCCAACATCCTGGCAGACAGATTCAGCGCAAACTCCCCCCCTTCCCCCCAAAGGAGCAAATGCTTATCCCAACTGAATGTAACCTCCCTGACATCACAGATGCACATATGAAAGCTGCCCTCTCCAAAGCAAAAAATACAGCATCTATGGGACCAGACTGTGTCTTACACGAGCTCCAAGAAGAACTGAACCCTCACATTAAGTCACTGTTCAAACTTGGCCTTACTACAGGATATGTACCCAAAGAATGGCGTACAGCTACAGGGGTCCCACTCCACAAAAGTGGTGCCACAACGGACCCCGGAAACTATCGCCCCATAAGCCTGACTAGTTTGGTCTGTAAAGCTATGGAGTGTATTATCATGGAACTCATAAACAAAGACATTGGGAGCCTCCAGACACTGGACCCTACCCAATTCAGCTTTGGTAAGGGCAGATCTTGCCTCTTAAACCTAGTTGATTTCTTTGAAACAGTTGCCAAAGCCATAGATGAGGGCAAGGTAATCCACACAGCCTACCTGGTCCTCGCAAAAGCCTTCGACAAAATACCCCACTCGGGCATCATAAATAAGCTTACCAGCTTAGATATCAGCTTAGATATCAACCCCTATATCACAAGATGGGTTGCAAACTGGCTCAGATATAGAACCCACATGGTCAGAATTGCAGGTGCCATGTCCGAATCCAAACCAGTTACAAGTGGTGTCCCACAGGGCTCAGTTCTGGGACCTCTCTTGTTCGGTATATACTTCTCTGAGGTTCAGGCTAACACGGGGGGATTATGGCTGACAAAGTTCGCAGATCACTGCAAACTGGGGGCCATAATCGAATCCCCAGCTGACATAAGCATCCTCCAAAAGGGTCTCACAGAGATGGATGCTTGGTGCCAGAGCCACGGCCTCAAGCTAAATGCTAAAAAGTGCATAGTCATCCCCTTTCGGAAAAACAAGGTGCCCACAAATTACCACATAGGTGGTAATCCATTAAGTACGGAAGAAGTAATTAGATATTTGGGGACCAACGTAGATAGTAATCTCTCCTTTGATAATCACATTGCCAAAGTGGTTAGAAAGACCTTCTATATAGCCCACCTTATCACGAAAGGGTTGTCATCTAGATCAAGAGAAGTCATTGTGCCCCTCTACTCGTCACTCATCAGGCCCATAATTGAATACAATGCCCCTTTTGGGATGTACTTTACCCGACACCTGCAGCAACTTGAGAGACCCCAAAAGTACCTCTCCAAGAGGATCATGGGCTACAAACAGATGTCCTATGCAGCTTGACTAAAGAAACTCCAGCTCTACTCAGTTGCTTACCGCCTACTCAGAGGCGATCTATGCCTGACGTACAAAGCCATGTCAAACCCAGAATTAATGGACATGCTCCACCTCAAAAAATCAAAGTCCCTTAGAGCTACACGCTCCAGGGACTTAAACATCAGTGCAAAAATAAATAGGACATGCTGGAGGGACAGATTCATTTTCGAGAGGCTCCCCTCACTCTGGAATAGAATCCCAATTCATGTTAGACATAGCCCCTCACTGACCATCTTCAAGCAAAATCTGTACGCGTGGATGGGAAATCGCAAATTCACCCCTGGGATCTCTTCTGTGTCCCTGCTAGACAGAGGCACACTAAACTAATCTTAAAAGGGTACCTTCTGTGACCTACATTACAGAGGCACAGTAGGCTAATCTAATAGGGAGGCGGAAGCCAAATACACTCTGGTTAGGCTTATAAATGCCATAGGGCAGATAGCCTAGTATCTACCTATGAACCTACGACACCAACACTAGGGAGGACAATGAGTCAAAGCACCGACAATAGGGAGGAAAATGAGTGAAAATACCACCGCTGGGGAGAACAAAGAGTCAAAACACCAACACTAGGGAGAACATTGAGTCAAGACACCAACACTATGGAGGACAATGAGTGAAAGCACCAACACTAGGGACAAGAATGGGTCAAAGCACCAACACTAGGGAGGGCAATGAGTCAAAGCACCAACACTGGGGAGGAAAATGAGTCCAAACAACAACACTAGAGAGGAAAATGCGTCACAGCACCAACACTAGGGAGAACAAAGAGTCAAAGCACCAACACTAGGGAGAACAATGAGTCAAAGTACCAACACTAGGGACAACAATGAGTTAAAGCACCGACACTAGGGAGAACAATGTGTCAAAGCAACAACACTAGGGACAACAAAGAGTTAAAGCACCAACACTAGGGTGAACAATGTGTCAAAGCTCCAACTCTAGGGAAGACAATGAGTCAAAGCACCAACTCTAGGGAGAGCAATGAGTCAAAACACCAACTCCAGGGAGAACAATGAGTCAAAGCACCAACACTAGGGAGGGCAATGAGTCAGAAACCAACACTAGGGAGAACAATGAGTCAAATCACCAACACTAGGGAGAACAATGTGTCAAAGCACAAACACTAGGGAGAACAATGTGTCAAAACACCAGCACTAGGGAGGTAAATGAGTACACTAGGGATGACATTGAGTCAAAGCACCAACACTAGGGAGGAAATGAGTCAAAGCACCAACACTAGGGATGACAATGAGCAAAAGCACCAACACTAGGGAGGAAAATGAGTCAAAGCACCAACACTAGGGAGAACAAATTGTCAAAGCACCAACACTAGGGAGGACAATGAGTCAAAGCACCCATACTAAGGAAAACAATGATTCAAAACACCAACAATAGGGAGAACAATGAGTCAAAGCACCAACACTAGGGAGGACAATGAGTCAAAACACCAACACTAGGGAGGACAATGAGTCAAAACACCACCACTGGGGAGAATAATGAGTCAAAGCACCAACACTAGGGAGGTCAATGAATCAAAGCACCAACACTAGGGAGGACAATGAGACAAAGCACCAACACTAGGGAGAACAATGAGTCAAAGCACCAACACTAGGGAGAACAATGAATCAAAGCACCAACACTAGGGAGGACAATGAGACAAAGCACCAACACTAGGGAGAACAATGAGTCAAAGCACCAACACTAGGGAGGAAAATGATTCAAAACACCACCACTGTGGAGAACAAAGAATCAAAGCATCAACACTAGGAAGGTCAATGAGTCAAAGCACCAACACTAGGGATGACAATGAGTAAAAGCACTAATACTAGGGAGGAAAATGAGTCCAAACGCCAATACTAGGGAGAACAATGAGTCAAAACACCAACACTAGGGAGTAAAATGAGTTAAACACCAACACTAGGGACAAGAATCAGTCAAAACACCAACACTAGGGAGAACAGTCAATGCACCAACACTAGGTAGAACAATGAGTCAAAACACCAACACTAGGGAGAATGATGAGTCAAAACACCAACACTTGGGAGAACAAAGAGTCAAAGCACCAACACTAGGGAGAACAATGACTCAAAACACCAACACTAGGGAGAACAGTGAGTCAAAACACCAATACTAGGGAGAACAATGAGTGAAAACACCAACACTAGGGAGGACAATGAGTCTAAA
This sequence comes from Protopterus annectens, assembly GCF_019279795.1. Lineage (NCBI taxonomy): Eukaryota > Metazoa > Chordata > Ceratodontiformes > Protopteridae > Protopterus > Protopterus annectens. Next base: position 295,915,029 of record NC_056738.1, on the reverse strand, counting down.
CACCAACACTAGGGGGACAATGAGTCAAAGCACCACCACTGGGGAGAATAATGAGTCAAAGCACCAACACTAGGGAGGTCAATGAGTCAAAGCACCAACACTAGGGAGAACAATGAGTCAACTCACCAACACTAGAGAGGAAAATGAGTCAAAACACCACTAATGTGGAGAACAATGAATCAAAGCACCAACACTAGGAAGGTCAATGAGTCAAAGCACAAACACTAGGGATGACAATGAGTAATAGCACCAACACTAGGGAGGACAATGAGTCAAAGCAATAACACTAAGGAGAACAAAGAGTTAAAACACCAACACTAGGGAGAACGGTGAGACAAAGTGCTAACATTAGGGAGGACAATGAGTCAAAACACCAACACTAGGGAGAACAATGAGTCAAAGCACAAACACTAGGGAGGAAAATGATTCAAAACACCACCATTGTGGAGAACAGAGAACCAAAGCATCAACACTAGGATGGTCATTGAGTCAAAGCACCAACACTAGGGATGACAATGAGTAAAAGCACCAACACTAGGGGAACAACGAGTCAAAGCACCAACACTAGGGAGAACAATGAGTCAAAACACCAGCATAAAGGAGGACAATGAGTCGAAACACCAACACTAGGGACAAGAATGAGTCAAAGCACTAACACTAGGGAGGACAATAAATCAAAGCACCAACACTAGGGAGGAAAATGAGTCAAAACACCAACACTAAGGAGGACAATGCATCAATTGCACCAACACTATGGAGAACAAAGAGTCAAAACACCAACACTAGGGAGTAAAATGAGTTAAACACCAACACTAGGAACATGAATCAGTCAAAACACCAACACTAGGGAGAACAGTCAATGAACCAACACTAGGTAGAACACCGAGTCAAAACAGCAACACTAGGGAGAACGATGAGTCAAAACACTAACACTTGGGAGAACAAAGAGTCAAAGAACCAACAATAGGGAGAACAATGACTCAAAACACCAACACTAGGGAGAACAGTGAGTCAAAACACCAACACTAGGGAGAACAATGAGTCAAAACACCAACACTAGGGACAAGAATGAGTCAAAGCACCAACACTAGGGAGGACAATGAGTCAAAGCACCAACACTAGGGAGGACAATGAGTCAAAAAACCAACACTAGGGAGGACAATGAGTCAAAGCACCAACACTAGGGAGAACAAAGATTCAAAGCACCAACACTAGGGAGAACAATGAGTCAAAACAGCAACACTAGGTAGAACAAAGATTCAAAGCACCAACACTAGGGAGAACAATGAGTCAAAACACCAACACTAGGGAGAACAATGAGTCAAAACACCAACACTAGGGAGGACAATGAGTCAAAGCACCAACACTAGGGAGAACAATGAGTCAAAACACCAACACTAGGGAGAACAATGAGTCAAAACACCAACACTAGAGAGAACAATGTGACAAAACACCAACACTAGGTAGAACAATGAGTCAAAACACCAGCACTCGGAGAACAATGAGTCAAAACAACAACACAAGAGAGAACAATGTGACAAAACACCAAAACTAGGGAGGACAATGAGTGAAAGCACCGACACTAGGGAGAACAAAGAGTCAAAGCACCAACACTAGGGAGAACAATGAGTCAATGCACCAACACTAGGGAGAACAATGAGTCAAAACACCAACACTAGGGAGAACAATGAGTCAAAACACCAACACTAGGGAGAACAATGAGTCAAAACACCAACATTAGGGAGAACAATGAATCAAAACACAAATACTAGGGAGAAAAATTAGTCAAAACACCAACACTAGGGAGAACAATGAGTTAAACATCAACACTAGGGACAACAATGAGTCAAAGCACCAACACTAGGGAGAACAATGAGTCAAAACACCAACACTAGGGAGAACAATGAGTCAAAACACCAACACTAGGGAGAACAATGAGTCAAAACACCAACTCCAGGGAGAACAATGAGTCAAAGCACCAACACTAGGGAGAACAATGAGTCAAATCACCAACACTAGGGAGAACAATGAGTCAAAGCACCAACACTAGGGAGAACAATGAGTCAAAACACCAACACTAGGGAGAACAATGTGACAAAGCACAAACACTAGGGAGAACAATGTGTCAAAACACCAGCACTAGGGAGAACAATGAGTCAAAGCACCAACACTAGGGAGGTCAATGAGTCAAAGCACCAACACTAGGGATGACATTGAGTCAAAGCACCAACACTAGGGAGGAAAATGAGTCAAAGCACCAACACTAGGGAGAACAATGAGTCAAAACACCAACACTAGGGAGGACAATGAGTCAAAACACCAACACTAGGGAGAACAATGAGTCAAAGCACCAACACTAGGGAGAACAATGAGTCAAAGCACCAACACTAGGGAGGACAATGAGTCAAAGCACGGACACTAGGGAGAACAAATTATCAAAGCACCAACACTAGGGAGGACAATGAGTCAAAGCACCAACACTAGGGAGAACAATGAGTCAAAGCACCAACACTAGGGAGAACAATGAGTCAAAGCACCAACACTAGGGAGAACAATGAGTCAAAACACCAACACTAGGGAGAACAATGAGTCAAAGCACCAACACTAGGGAGAACAATAAGTCAAAACACCAACACTAGGGAGAACAATGAGTCAAAACACCAACACTAGGGAGAACAATGAGTCAAAGCACCAACACTAGGGAGAACAATGTGTCAAAGCACCAACACTAGGGAGAACAATGTGTCAAAGCACCAACACTAGGGAGAACAATGAGTCAAAACACCAACACTAGGGAGAACAATGAGTCAAAACACCAACACTAGGGAGAACAATGAGTCAAAGCACCAACACTAGGGAGGACAATGAGTCAAAACACCAACACTAGGGAGAACAATGAGTCAAAGCACCAACACTAGGGAGGTCAATGAGTCAAAGCACCAACACTAGGGAGAACAATAAGTCAAAACACCAACGCTAGGGGAACAATGAGTCAAAACACCAACACTAGGGACAACAATGAGTTAAAGCACCAACACTAGGGAGAACAATGTGTCAAAGCACCAACACTAGGGTGAACAATGTGTCAAAGCTCCAACTCTAGGGAGAACAATGAGTCAAAACACCAACACTAGGGAGGAAATTGAGTTAAACATCAACACTTGGGAGAACAAAGAGTAAAAGCACCAACACTAGAAGAGCAATGAGTCAAAGCACCAACACTAGGGAGAACAATGAGTCAAAACAGCAACACTAGGTAGAACAAAGACTCAAAACACCAACACTAAGGAGAACAATGAGTCAAAGCACCAACACTAGGGAGAACAATGTCAAAGCACAAACACTAGGGACAACAATGTGTCAAAGCACCAACACTAGGGAGAACAATGAGTCAAAGCACCAACACTAGGGAGAACAATGAGTCAAAGCACCAACACTAGGGAGAACAATGTGTCAAAGCACCAACACTAGGGAGAACAATGAGTCAAAACAGCAACACTAGGTAGAACAAAGACTCAAAGCACCAAAACTAGGGATAACAATGAATTAAAACACCAACACTATGGAGAACAATGAGACAAGACACCAACACTAGGGAGGACAATGAGTCAAAGCACCAACACTAGGGAGAACAGAGTCAAAGCACCAACACTAGGGAGAACAATGTGTCAAAACACCAACACTAGGGGAACAAAGGGTCAATGCACCAACACTAGGGAGGACAATGAATCAAAATACCAACACTAGGGAGAACAATGAGGCAAAGCACCAAGACTAGGATGACAATGAGTCAAAACACCAACACTAGGGAGAACAATGAGTCAAAATACCAACACTGGGGAGAAAAATGAGTCAAAACACCAACACTAGGGAGGACAATGAGACAAAGCACCAACACTAGGGAGAACAATGATTCAAAACACCACCACTGTGGAGAACAAAGAATCAAAGCACCAACACTAGGGGGACAATGAGTCAAAGCACCGACACTAGGGAGGAAAATGAGTCAAAACACCACCACTGGAAAGAACAAAGAATCAAAGCACCAACACTAGGGAGAACAATGAGTCAAAACACCAACACTAGGGAGGACAATGAGTCAAAACACCAACACTAGGGAGGAAAATGAGTCAAAACACAAACACTAGGGAGGATAATGCGTCAAAGCACCAACACTATGGTGAACATAGAGTCAAAGCACCAACACTAGGGAGAACAATGTGTCAAAGCACAAACACTAGGGAGAACAATGTGTCAAAACACCAGCACTAGGGAGAACAATGAGTCAAAGCACCAACACTAGGGAGGTCAATGAGTCAAAGCACCAACACTATAGATGTCATTGAGTCAAAGCACCAACACTAGGGAGGAAATGAGTCAAAGCACCAACACTAGGGATGACAATGAGCAAAAGCACCAACACTAGGGAGGAAAATGAGTCAAAGCACGAACACTAGGGAGAACAAATTGTCAAAGCACCAACACTAGGGAGGACAATGAGTCAAAGCACCAACACTAGGGAGGACAATGATTCAAAACACCAACAATAGGGAGAACAATGAGTCAAAGCACCAACACTAGGGAGGACAATGAATCAAAACACCAACACTAGGGAGAACAATGAGTCAAAGCACCAACACTAGGGAGGACAATGAGTCAAAACACCACCACTGGGGAGAATAATGAGTCAAAGCACCAACACTAGGGAGGTCAATGAGTCAAAGCACCAACACTAGGGAGGACAATGAGACAAAGCACCAACACTAGGGAGAACAATGAGTCAAAGCACCAACACTAGGGAGGAAAATGATTCAAAACACCACCACTGTGGAGAACAAAGAATCAAAGCATCAACACTAGGAAGGTCAATGAGTCAAAGCACCAACAATAGGGAGGAAAATGAGTCAAAACACCACCACTGGGGAGAACAAAGAATCAAAGCACCAACACTAGGGAGAACAATGAGTCAAACACCAACACTAAGGAGGACAATGAGTCAAAACACCAACACTAGGGACAAGAATGGGTCAAAGCACAAACACTAGGGAGGACAATGAGTCAAAGCACCCACACTAGGGAGGAAAATGAGTCAAAACACCAACACTAGAGAGGACAATGCGTCAAAGCACCAACACTATGGAGAACAAAGAGTCAAAGCACCAATGCTAGGGAAAACAATGAGTCAAAACACCAACAATAGGGAGAACAATGAGTCAAAACACCAATACTAGGGAGAACAATGAGTCAAAACACCAACACTAAGGAGAAAAATGAGTTAAACACCAACACTAGTGACAAGAATCAGTCAAAAGACTAACACAAGGGAGAACAGTCAATGCACCTACACTAGGGAGAACAATGAGTCAAAGCACCAACACTAAGGAGGACAATAAGTCAAAACACCAACACTAGAGAGGTCAATGAGTCAAAGCACCAACACTAGGGAGGACAATCAGACAAAGCACCAACATTAGGGAGGACAATGAGTCAAATCACCAACACTAGGGAGGAAAATGAGTCAAACCACCACTACTGTGGAGAACAAATAATCAAAGCACCAACACTAGGAAGGTCAATGAGTCAAAGCACCAACACTAGGGATGACAATGAGTAAAAGCACCAACACTAGGGAGGACAATGAGTCAAAGCACCAACACTAGGGAGAACAATGAGTCAAAGCACCAACACTAGGGAGAACAATGAGTCAAAACACTAACCCTAAGGAGGACAATGATTCAAAACACCAACACTAGGGACATGAATGGGTCAAAGCACCAACACTAGGGAGGACAATGAGTCAAAGCACCACCACTAGGGATGAAAATGAGTCAAAACACCAACACTAGGGAGGACAATGCATCAATGCACCAAGACTATGGAGAACAAAGAGTCAAAGCACCAACACTAGGGAGAACAATGAATCAAAACACCAACACTAGGGAGAACAATGAGTCAAAGCACCAACACTAGGGTGGAAAATGATTCAAAACACCACCACTGTGGAGAACAAAGAATCAAAGCATCAACACTAGGAAGGTCAATGAGTCAAAGCACCAACACTAGGGACAAGAATGGGTCAAAGCACCAACACTAGGGAGGACAATGAGTCAAAGCAAACACTAGGGAGGAAAATGAGTCAAAACACCAACACTAGGGAGGACAATGCATCAATTGCACCAACACTATGGAGAACAAAGAATCAAAGCACCAACACTAGGGAGAACAATGAGTCAAAACACCAACACTAGGGAGAACAATGAGTCAAAACACCAACACTAGGGAGTAAAATGAGTTAAGCACTAACACTAGGGACAAGAATCAGTCAAAACTCCAACACTAAGGAGAACAGTCAATGCACCAACACTAGGTAGAACAATGAGTCAAAACACCAACACTAGGGAGAACGATGAGTCAAAACACCAACACTTGGGAGAACAAAGATTCAAAGCACCAACCCTAGGGAGAAAAATGACTCACAACACCAACACTAGGGAGAACAGTGAGTAAAAACACCAATACTAGGGAGAACAATGAGTGAAAACACCAACACTAGGGAGGACAATGAGTTAAACAGCAACACTAGGGAAAACAATGAGTCTAAACACCAATACTAGGGTGGACAATGAGTCAAAACACCACCACTGGGGAGAATAATGAGTCAAAGCACCAACACTAGGGAGGTCAATGAGTCAAAGCACCAACACTAGGGAGGACAATGAGACAAAGCACCAACATTAGGGAGGACGATGAGTCAAAACACCAACACTAGGGAGAACAATGAGTCAAATCACCAACACTAGGGAGGAAAATGAGTCAAAACACCACTACTGTGGAGAACAAAGAATCAAAGCACCAACACTAGGAAGGTCAATGAGTCAAAGCACCAACACTAGGGATGACAATGAGTAATAGCACCAACACTAGGGAGGACAATGAGTCAAAGCAATAACACTAGGGAGAACAATGAGTCAAAACACCAACACTAGGGAGGACAATGAGTCAAAACACCACCACTAGGGAGAATAATGAGTCAAAGCACCAACACTAGGGAGGTCAATGAGTCAAAGCACCAACACTAGGGAGGACAATGAGACAAAGCACCAACACTAGGGAGAACAATGAGTCAAAGCACCAACACTAGGGAGGAAAATGATTCAAAACACCACCACTGTGGAGAACAAAGAATCAAAGCATCAACACTAGGAAGGTCAATGAGTCAAAGCACCAACAATAGGGAGGAAAATGAGTCAAAACACCACCACTGGGGAGAACAAAGAATCAAAGCACCAACACTAGGGAGAACAATGAGTCAAACACCAACACTAAGGAGGACAATGAGTCAAAACACCAACACTAGGGACAAGAATGGGTCAAAGCACAAACACTAGGGAGGACAATAAGTCAAAGCACCCACACTAGGGAGGAAAATGAGTCAAAACACCAACACTAGAGAGGACAATGCGTCAAAGCACCAACACTATGGAGAACAAAGAGTCAAAGCACCAATGCTAGGGAAAACAATGAGTCAAAACACCAACAACAGGGAGAACAATGAGTCAAAACACCAATACTAGGGAGAACAATGAGTCAAAACACCAACACTAGGGAGGACAATGAGTTAAACACCAACACTGGGGACAAGAATCAGTCAAAAGACTAACACAAGGGAGAACAGTCAATGCACCTACACTAGGGAGAACAATGAGTCAAAGCACCACCACTGGGGAGAATAATGAGTCAAAGCACCAACACTAGGGAGGTCAATGAGTCAAAGCACCAACACTAGGGAGGACAATCAGACAAAGCACCAACATTAGGGAGGACAATGAGTCAAAGCACCACCACTAGGGAGGAAAATGAGTCAAAACACCATTACTGTGGAGAACAAAGAATCAAAGCACCAACACTAGGAAGGTCAATGAGTCAAAGCACCAACACTAGGGATGACAATGAGTAAAAGCACCAACACTAGGGAGAACAATGAGTCAAAGCACCAACACTAGGGAGAACAATGAGTCCAAACACCAACCCTAAGGAGGACAATGAGTCAAAACACCAACACTAGGGACAAGAATGGGTCAAAGCACCAACACTAGGGAGGACAATGAGTCAAAGCACCAACACTAGGGAGGAAAATGAGTCAAAACACCAACACTAGGGAGGACAATGCATCAATGCACCAAGACTATGGAGAACAAAGAGTCAAAGCACCAACACTAGGGAGAACAATGAGTCAAAACACCAACACTAGGGGGACAATGAGTCAAAGCACCAACACTAGGGTGGAAAATGATTCAAAACACCACCACTGTGGAGAACAAAGAATCAAATCATCAACACTAGGAAGGTCAATGAGTCAAAGCGCCAACACTAGGGACAAGAATGGGTCAAAGCACCAACACTAGGGAGGACAATGAGTCAAAGCAAACACTAGCTAGGAAAATGAGTCAAAACACCAACACTAGAGAGGACAATGCATCAATTGCACCAAAACTATGGAGAACAAAGAATCAAAGCACCAACACTGGGGAGAACAATGAGTCAAAACACCAACACTAGGGAGAACAATGAGTCAAAACACCAATACTAGGGAGTAAAATGAGTTAAGCACTAACACTAGGGACAAAAATCAGTCAAAACTCCAACACTAAGGGAACAGTCAATGCACCAACACTAGGCAGAACAATGAGTCAAAACACCAACACTAGGGAGAACGATGAGTCAAAACACCAAAACTTGGGAGAACAAAGAGTCAAAGCACCAACCCTAGGGAGAACAATGACTCACAACACCAACATTAGGGAGAACAGTGAGTAAAAACACCAATACTAGGGAGAACAATGAGTGAAAACACCAACACTAGGGAGGACAATGAGTTAAACAGCAACAGTAGAGAAAACAATGAGTCTAAACACCAATACTAGGGTGGACAATGAGTCAAAACACCACCACTGGGGAGAATAATGAGTCAAAGCACCAACACTAGGGAGGTCAATGAGTCAAAGCACCAACACTAGGGAGGACAATCAGACAAAGCACCAACATTAGGGAGGACAATGAGTCAAAACACCAACACTAGGGAGAACAATGAGTCAAAGCACCAACACTAGGGAGAACAAAGAATCAAAGCACCAACACTAGGAAGGTCAATGAGTCAAAGCACCAACACTAGGGATGACAATGAGTAATAGCACCAACACTAGGGAGGACAATGAGTCAAAGCAATAACACTAGGGAGAACAATGAGTCAAAACACCAACACTAGGGAGAACAATGAGACAAAGCACTAACATTAGGGAGGACAATGAGTCAAAACACCAACACTAGGGAGAACAATGAGTCAAAGCACCAACACTAGGGAGGAAAATGATTCAAAACACCACGACTGTGGAGAACAAAGAATCAAAGCATCAACACTAGGGATGACAATGAGTAAAAGCACCAACACTAGGGGAACAATGAGTCAAAGCACCAACACTAGGGATGACAATGAGTAAAAGCACCAATACTAGGGGAACAATGAGTCAAAGCACCAACACTAGGGAGAACATTGAATCAAAACACCAAAACTAAGGAGGACAATGAGTCAAAACACCAACACTAGGGACAAGAATGGGTCAAAGCACCAACACTAGGGAGGACAATGAGTCAAAGCACCAACACTAGGGAGGAAAATGAGTCAAAACACCAACACTAGGGACACGAATCAGTCAAAACATCAACACTAGGGAGAGAAAAGAGTCAATGTACCAACACTAGGGAGAACATTGAATCAAAACACCAAAACTAAGGAGGACAATGAGTCAAAACACCAACACTAGGGACATGAATGGGTCAAAGCACCAACACTAGGGAGGACAATGAGTCAAAACACCAACACTAGGGAGAACAATGAGTCACAACAACAACACTAGGGAGTAAAATGAGTTAAACACCAACACTGGGGACAAGAATTAGTCAAAACACCAACACTAGGGAGAACATTCAATGCAGCAACACTAGGTAGAACAATGCATCAAAACACCAACACTAGGGAGAACAATGAGTCAAAACACCAATACTAGGGAGAACAATGAGTGAAAACTCCAACACTAGGGAGGACAATGAGTTAAACAGCAACACTAGGGACAACAATGAGTCTAAACACCAACACTAGGGTGGACAATGAGTCAAAGCACCAACACTAGGGAGAAGAATTAGTCAAATCACCAACATTAGGGAGAGCAAAGTGTCAATGCACCAACACTAGGGAGAACAATGAGTCAAAACACCAACACTAGGGAGAACAGTGAGTCAAAACACCAACACTGGGGAGAAAGATGAGTCAAAGCACCGTCACTAGAGAGAAAAATGAGTCTTGTGTGGGGTCAGTTACTGCACTGTTATAACTTGCTGATACTTGTTAACCTCTGCTCGCTCTGAAAAAACAAAAAAAACAAAAAAAAATCTTGCTTTTTTCCCACTTTTCTGAGATTTAAAAAAGTTCAGTTACAGGCTTGCTGTTCTTGAACTGTTTGTAAGTTTCTGTGAAGCCATTTTTTGATTGGGCTAAAGGAAAGTCTCTCTGTTGATCAGTGGCAGTGAAAAACATTGAGCAGCCTGCCGGCCCCTGTGGGAGTGGTTACTGACTTGAAACTGTAGTTTTATTGGCCATTTTGGGTCATTTCCAAAACTCCTTCACCTTCCTCTCTTAAAACCCTCTTTTGAGCGGTTTTGCGCGTTTTTGTGCATAGCGCAACAGCGGGAAGCGCCGCGTAATTGGGTTTAAACTATTCCTGGCTCCACAAAGTCTGCTCTTCACTTTTTCCCTTAGAACTGCTCTATCTCTCAATTTAAACACCATATTCTCATTCTAAGGCCCTTCACTGGTCCAATTAAGTAATCTTACAAGTTAGCACTATTTGACCATAAGCACTACTTACTCTTATACTCTCTACGATTACCTGGTCCTCTATTGGTCCATCTTAAATTCAGTTTCCCTATTACTTTAGCATGTCCAAAGGTCAGTCAATGGTTTCCGCTCCAGTCCAGCTGGTGAATCTGGGGATTTTGAGGCAATTTTACAACTGTCTCATGTACACGGACGACCCTCTCCTCCTCCAAACAGGTTCAAATATATGTGAGAGATGCAACTATTTAGCCAAACTGGAGGCTGAGCTCTCTCATCTCAAAACTGGTGTAACCAGTCAGGAGGAGAAGGTAACCTCACACAACACAATTCCAGTATCACATAGTCCCACCACATCAGTGAACCAAACACATAAATACACAAAAACATACTCGGAGGCTCTAAATAAAAATCTACCTAAGCAACAGAGACCTCCAAAGCAGACATCCAAGCAAACGCTACCTCAAAACCAAACACACACAACACATAACACACAATGTCAGTGTGCCAAGCAGCCACAGCCCTTAAGGCTGAATAACACACCTGATACTCTTGTTATAGGTGACTCTATTGTCAGACACACTGATGTCCTGCTCACCAGGCTGAATAAAGAGAAGGTCACAGTGAGCTGCCTGTCGGGTGCTAGGATCCGACACATAACGCAAGCACTCAGGTCACTCCAAAGCAAATACAAATATGACTCAGTCATTGTACATGCTGGTGTGAATGACCTGAGATGTACCTCCCTGGACTACATGAAAAGAGACATAGAGGAGCTCTCTGATCATTCATGTAGCCCAGGCTGGTATGACCCTGACCTTGAGCAGCATCTTACCCTCACATAGAATGATGCCACAGTACAAAGACAAAATGATCGATTTTAACAATTGGCTAAAATTTTGGTGTCATTTAAAGGGGATCCAGTGTCTGTCAGCCTGGGGTGACATGCTCGACAAGCCACGTTGCTTCGTTAGGGATGGCTTGCATCTGTCACCACTGGGCTTTCGGATATTGGAAAAGGCTCTTGCCACCCCCATAGTGCCTTTTTTAGGCAAGGCTCAAAAGTCAAACCCACCCCCATAGACAGCACAAGGAACAAGAAACTAAGGGTAATGCTGCTAAACGCCAGAAGTCTTAACCTCAAGATGCATGCACTCGAAGCTCTCCTCAGTATGGAGAACATCAATATCTGTGCAGTGACAGAAACCTGGTTCAAGGCTCCAGAGAGCACCCCAGCACTACCAGGCTATACCTCGTATCATGCTTTTCGGCCCCAAAACCCGGACTGAACCACAAAAGGAGGGGGGAGTTTCCATATTTATCAAGGATATCCACACCCCCAGGTTAGTGGCATTGCATGAAGTATCGGAGACCATCCATGTGCAACTAACAGTGGGCAAGACTGCTTTTCAGTTTATAGCATCCTACAGACCACCCTCTCAAAGTCAGGAATCCCATTTGGCTTTCCTGAAAACATTGGAGAACATGAAGATCTCTCTGAACACCATTATATTGGGCGACTTCAACTACCCAAACATTGACTGGAAGCACTACTCAAGCCACAGCACCTTAGCCCAAAGATTCCTGGAAATTATAAACTCAAATGCTATGGAACAACTAGTCACCACTCCCACAAGAGGGGACAACATACTAGACCTGATCATTACCAACATGGGGACTCTATGCTCCACACCAGAAGTATATCCCTCATTGGTAATATCAGACCTTAAATTAATTTCACTGGATGTCCACATCCCGACCCCACCCCCAGCCCAGAAAACCACAGTGAAAAACTTCTCAAAAGCGAACTTCTCACTTCTCAAAACCGAAGTGGAATCCTTCAAGGCCCCAGGGCCAGTGGAAACTACAGCCCAAACTGCAGAATCCTATATAAATGCATTCTACGGACATCTCCAGGAATGTATGGATCATACTATCCCAAACAAAACCAAGACCCAATCATCCAAAGGCAGGCGTCCAGTCTGGTGGACCCCTGCCATAAATAAACTGTACAACAGAAGGAGGAAGCTACTACATGATAGAGCAAAATCCCTAATAGGGAAGGCATCTCTGATCAGTACTAGCAAAAATTACGATCCTCATAAAATCCTCCAAGGCCAGCTTCGAGAGAAAAATTGCACAGGACACCAAAGACAACCATAAGGCTTTTTTCAGTTATGTTAGAAACCTGGGATGCAACTCCCAGACTTGTTCTGAGTTGATTCTAAACAACAAAAAATACACTGAACCCACAGACATCGCCAATATCCTGGCAGACAGGTTCGGTGCAAACTTCTCCCCCCCTTCCCCCCCAAAAGAGCAAGTATCTATCCCGGCAGAGGGCTGCCTCCCAAACATCTCAGATGCTCAGGTGAAGGCTGCCCTCTCCAAAGCAAAAAACACTGCTTCCATGGGACCAGATGGCGTCCCAGGTTGCATCCTACATGAACTACAAGAGGAACCAATCCCTCAAATAAAACAGCTATACAATCTCAGCCTCACTACAGGATATGTGACCACAGAATCGCGTACAGCAACAGTGGTCCCACTCCACAAAGGTGGAGCCTCTACGGACCCTGGAAACTATCACCCCATAAGCCTGACTAGCTTAGTCTGCAAGGCTATGGAGATGGTCATCATGGAGCTCATAAACAAAGACATTGGGGACCTACAGACACTAGATCCTACCCAGTTCGGCTTTGTCAAGGGCAGATCCTGCCTTTTGAACCTGGTTGACTTCTTTGAAACAGTCACCAAAGCCATAGATGAAGGGAAGGTAGTCCACACAGCCTATCTGGACCTTGCAAGGCATTTGATACAATACCCCACTCGGGCATCATAGATAAGCTATCCAGCTTAAATATAAACCCCTATGTCACAAGATGGGTTGCAAACTGGCTCAAAGACAGAACCCACAGAGTGAGAGTTGCTGGAGCCATGTCAGACTCGAAACCAGTCACAAGTGGCGTCCCACAGGGTTCTGTCCTGGGACCACTCTTGTTCGGTATATACTTTTCCGAGGTACAGGCAAACGTGGGAGGACTATGGCTCACCAAGTTCACAGACGACTGCAAACTGGGTGCCATAATCAACTCTCCAGCTGACACAAACATCCTTCAAAAAGGTCTCACAAAGACAGATAACTGGTGCCAGCACCATGGTTTAAAGCTAAATGCCAAAAAATGTATAGTCATACCCTTTGGCAAAAACAATGTGCCCACAAATTACCACATAAGTGGAAACCCATTAAGTACAGAGAAAGTTATTAGGGACCTGGGGACCCAAGTTGATAGCAATCTCTCCTTTGAAAACCACATTGCCAAAGTGGTTAGAAAGACCTTCTACATAGCCTACCTCATCATGAAGGGTTTCACATCTAGATCAAGAGAGGTAATCGTGCCCCTTTATTCATCCCTCATCAGGTCCATTATAGAATACAATGCCCCTTTTGGGATGTACCTTACCCGACACCTGCAGCAATTAGAAAGACCCCAAAAGTATCTCACCAAGAGGATCAAGGGTCTCAAACAGATGCCATATGCTGCTCGGTTAAAAAAACTCCAGCTCTACTAAGTTGCATACAGCCTACTTCGGGGTGATCTATGCCTGACATACAAAGCTATGTCAAATCCAGAATTAATGGACATGCTTCACCTCAGTAAATCTAAATCCCTTAGAGCCACACGCTCGAGGGACTTGAACTTCAGCACCGAAATAAATAGAACTTGCTGGAGGGACAGGTTCATAACCCAGAGGCTCCCTTCGCTCTGGAATAGAATTCCAGTTTATGAGAGGCAGAGCACCTCACTGAATCTCTTCAAGAAGAATCTCGATAAGTGGATGGGGGATCGTAGGTTTGTCCCAGGGATTACTCCCGTGTCACTATTAGACAGAGGCACAGTAAACTAAACCTTAAAAAGGGCACATTATACTCAAATCAAGGGGTTGCGTAAGCCATACAGAATCAGGCTAGGCTTATAATTGCCCCAGGGCAGATAACCTAGTATGAACCTATGAACTTATGAACCTATGAAAACATCACCACTAGGGAGAACAAAGAATCAAAGCACCAACACTAGGGAGTTCAATGAGTTAAACACCAACACTAGGGACACGAATCAGTCAAAACACCAACACTAGGGAGAGAAAAGAGTCAATGCACCAACACTAGGGAGAACAGTGAGTCAAAACACCAACAATAGGGAGAACATTAAGTCAAGACACCAACACTAGGGAGGACAATGAGTCAAAGCACTGACAATAGGGAGGAAAATGAGTCAAAACACCACCACTGGGGAGAACAAAGAATCAAAGCACCAACACTAGGGAGAACAATGAGTTGAAACACCAACACTATGGAGGACAATGAGTCAAAACACCAACACTAGGGACAAGAATGGGTCAAAGCACCAACACTAGGGAGGACAATGAGTCAAAGCACCAACACTAGGGAGGAAAATGAGTCAAAACACCAACACTAGGGAGAACAATGAGTCAAAACACCAATACTAGGGAGAACAATGAGTCAAAACACCAACACTAGGGAGGACAATGAGTTAAACACCAACACTAGGGACAAGAATCAGTCAAAACACCAACACTAGGGAGAACAGTCAATGCACCTACACTAGGTAGAACAATGAGTCAAAACACCAACACTAGGGAGAACAATGAGTCAAAACACCAACACTAGGGAGAACAAAGAGTCAAAGCACCAACCCTAGGGAGAACAATGACTCAAAACACCAACATTAGGGAGAACAATGAGTCAAAACACCAATACTAGGGAGAAAAATTAGTCAAAACACCAACACTAGGGAGGACAATGAGTTAAACACCAACACTAGGGACAACAATGAGTCAAAACACCAAAACTATTGTGGACAAAGAGTCAAAGCACCAACACTAGGGACAAGAATCAGTCAAAACACCAACACTAGGGAGAGCAAAGAGTCAATGCACCACCACTAGGGAGAACAATGAGTCAAAACACCAACACTAGGGAGAACAATGAGTCAAAACACCAACACTAGGGAGAACAATGAGTCAAAACACCAACACTAGGGAGAACAAAGAGTCAAAGCACCAACCCTAGGGAGAACAATGACTCAAAACACCAACACTAGGGAGAACAATGAGTCAAAACACCAGCACTAGGGAGAACGATGAGTCAAAGCACCAACCCTAGGGAGAACAATGACTCACAACACCAACACTAGGGAGAACAGTGAGTAAAACACCAATACTAGGGAGAACAATGAGTGAAAACACCAACACTAGGGAGGACAATGAGTTAAACAGCAACACTAGAGACAATGAGTCTAAACACCAAGACTAAGGTGGACAATGAGTCAAAACACCACCACTGGGGAGAATAATGAATCAAAGCACCAACACTAGGGAGGTCAATGAGTCAAAGCACCAACACTAGGGAGGACAATGAGACAAAGCACCAACATTAGGGAGGATGATGAGTAAAAGCACCAACACTAGGGGAACAATGAGTCAAATCACAAACACTAGGGAGGAAAATGAGTCAAAACACCACTACTGTGGAGAACAAAGAATCAAAGCACCAACACTAGGAAGGTCAATGAGTCAAAGCACCAACACTAGGGATGAAAATGAGTAATAGCACCAACACTAGGGAGGACAATGAGTCAAAACACCAACACTAGGATGAAGAATGAGACAAAGCACTAACATTAGGGAGGACAATGAGTCAAAACACCAACACTAGGGAGAACAATGAGTCAAAGCTCCAACACTAGGGAGGAAATGAATCAAAACACCATGACTGTGGAGAACAAAGAATCAAAGCATCAACACTAGGAAGGACAATGAGGCAAAGCACCAACACTAGGGTGGACAATGAGTCAAAGCACCAACACTAGGGAGAAGAATTAGTCAAATCACCAACATTAGGGAGAGCAAAGTGTCAATGCACCAACACTAGGGAGAACAATGAGTCAAAACACCAACACTAGGGATGACAATGAGTAAAAGCACCAACACTAGGGAGAACAATGAGTCAAAGCACCAACACTAGGGAGAACAATGAGTCAAAACACCAACCCTAAGGAGGACAATGAGTCAAAACACCAACACTAGGGACAAGAATGGGTCAAAGCACCAACACTAGGGAGGACAATGAGTCAAAGCACCAACACTAGGGAGGAAAATGAGTCAAAACACCAACACTAGGGAGGACAATGCATCAATGCACCAAGACTATGGAGAACAAAGAGTCAAAGCACCAACACTAGGGAGAACAATGAGTCAAAACACCAACACTAGGGAGAACAATGAGTTAAAGCACCAATACTAGGGAGAACAATGAGTCAAAACACCAACACTAGGGAGGAAATTGAGTTAAACATCAACACTTGGGAGAACAAAGAGTCAAAGCACCAACACTAGGGAGAACAATGACTGAAAACACCAACACTAGGGAGAACAGTGTGTCAAAACACCAATCCTAGGTAGAACAATGAGTCAAAACACCAACACTAGGGAGGACAATGAGTTAAACACCAACACTAGGGACAACAATGAGTCAAAACACCAACACTAGGGTGGACAATGAGTCAAAGCACCAACACTATGGACAAGAATCAGTCAAATCACCAACACTAGGGAGGACAATGAGTCAAAACACCACCACTGGGGAGAATAATGAGTCAAAGCACCAACACTAGGGAGGTCCATGAGTCAAAGCACCAACACTGGGGAGGTCAATGAGACAAAGCACCAACACTAGGGAGAACAATGAGTCAAAGCACCAACACTAGGGTGGAAAATGATTCAAAACACCACCACTGTGGAGAACAAAGAATCAAAGCATCAACACTAGGAAGGTCAATGAGTCAAAGCAAACACTAGGGAGGAAAATGAGTCAAAACACCAACACTAGGGAGGACAATGCATCAATTGCACCAACACTATGGAGAACAAAGAATCAAAGCACCAACACTAGGGAGAACAATGAGTCAAAACACCAACACTAGGGAGTAAAATGAGTTAAGCACTAACACTAGGGACAAAAATCAGTCAAAACTCCAACACTAAGGGAACAGTCAATGCACCAACACTAGGTAGAACAATGAGTCAAAACACCAATACTAGGGAGAACGATGAGTCAAAACACCAAACCTTGGCAGAACAAAGAGTCAAAGCAAAAACCCTAGGTAGAACAATGACTCACAACACCAACATTAGGAAGAACAGTGAGTAAAAACACCAATACTAGGGAGAACAATGAGTGAAAACACCAACACTAGGGAGGACAATGAGTTAAACAGCAACACTAGAGACAATAATGAGTCTAAACACCAACACTAGGGTGGACAATTAGTCAAAACACCACCACTGAGGAGAATAATGAGTCAAAACACCAACACTAGGGAGGTCAATGAGTCAAAGCACCAACACTAGGGAGGACAATGAGACAAAGCACCAACATTAGGGAGGACGATGAGTCAAAACACTAACACTAGGGAGAACAATGAGTCAAATCACCAACACTAGGGAGGAAAATGAGTCAAAACACCACTACAGTGGAGAATAAAGAATCAAAGCACCAACACTAGGAAGGTCAATGAGTCAAAGCACCAACACTAGGGATGACAATGAGTAATAGCACCAACACTAGGGAGGACAATGAGTCAAAGCAATAACACTAGGGAGAACAATGAGTCAAAACACCAACACTAGGGAGAACAATGAGACAAAGCACTAACATTAGGGAGGACAATGAGTCAAAACACCAACACTAGGGAGAACAATGAGTCAAAGCACCAACACTAGGGAGGAAAATGATTCAAAACACCACGACTGTGGAGAACAAAGAATCAAAGCATCAACACTAGGAAGGACAATGAGTCAAAGCACCAACACTAGGGATGACAATGAGTAAAAGCACCAACACTAGGGGAACAATGAGTCAAAGCACCAACACTAGGGAGAACAATGAGTCAAAACACCAACCCTAAGGAGGACAATGAGTCAAAACACCAACACTAGGGACAAGAATGGGTCAAAGCACCAACACTAGGGAGGACAATGAGTCAAAGCACCAACACTAGGGAGGAAAATGAGTCAAAACACCTACACTAGGGAGGACAATGCGTCAATTGCACCAACACTATGGAGAACAAAGAGTCAAAGCACCAACACTAGGGAGAACAATGAGTCAAAACACCAACACTAGGGAGAACAATGAGTCAAAACAACAACACTAGGGAGTAAAATGAGTTAAACACCAACACTAGGGACAAGAATCAGTCAAAACACCAACACTAGGGAGAACAGTCAATGCACCAACACTAGGTAGAACAATGAGTCAAAACACCAACACTAGGGAGAACAGTGAGTCAAAACACCAATACTAGGGAGAACAATGAGTGAAAACACCAACACTAGGGAGGACAATGAGTTAAACAGCAACACTAGAGACAACAATGAGTCTAAACACCAACACTAGGGTGGACAATGAGTCAAAACACCACCACTGGGGAGAATAATGAGTCAAAGCACCAACACTAGGGAGGTCAATGAGTCAAAGCACCAACACTAGGGAGGACAATGAGACAAAGCACCAACACTAGGGAGGACGATGAGTCAAAACACTAACACTAGGGAGAACAATGAGTCAAATCACCAACACTAAGGAGGAAAATGAGTCAAAACACCACTACAGTGGAGAACAAAGAATCAAAGCATCAACACTAGGAAGGTCAATGAGTCAAAGCACCAACACTAGCAATGACAATGAGTAAAATCACCAACACTAGGGGAACAATGAGTCAAATCACAAACACTAGGGAGGAAAATGAGTCAAAACACCAACTCTTGGGTGAACAAGGAGTCTAAGCACCAACACTAGGGAGAACAATGACTCAAAACACCAACACTAGGGAGAACAGTGAGTCAAACCACCAATACTAGGGAGAACAATGAGTCAAAACACCAACACTAGGTAGGACAGTGAGTCAATTGCACCAAGACTATGGAGAACAAAGAGTCAAAGCACCAACACTAGGGACAACAATGAGTCAAAACACCAACACTAGGGAGAACAATGAGTCAAAACAACAACAGTAGGGAGTAAAATGAGTTAAACACCAACAATAGGGACAAGAATTAGTCAAAACACCAACACTAGGTAGAACAATGAGTCAAAATACCAACACTAGGGAGAACGATGAGTCAAAACACCAACTCTTAGGAGAACAAATAGTCAAAGCACCAACACTAGGGAGAACAATGACTCAAAACACCAACACTAGGGAGAACAATGAGTCAAACACCAACACTAGGGAGAACAATGAGTCAAAACACCAACACTAGGAAGAACAATGAGTCAAAACACCAACACTAGGGAGGATAATGAGTCAAAGCACCGACACTGGGGAGGAAAATGAGTCAAAACCCCACCACTAGGGAGAACAACGAATCAGCAAACCACCACTAGGAGTTCAATGAGTCAAAGCACCAATACTATGGACAAGAATCAGTCAAATCACCAACACTAGGGAGAGCAAAGAGTCAATGCACCAACACTAGGGGGAACAGTGAGTCAAAACACCAACACTAGGGAGAACATTGAGTCAAGACACCAACACTAGAGAGGACAATGAGTCAAAGCACCGATAATAGGATGAGTCAAAGCTCTCCGATAGAGGAAAATGAGTCAAAACACCACCACTAGGGAGAACAAAGAATCAAAGCACCAACACTAGGGAGAACAATGAGTTGAAACACCAACACTAGGGAGGACAATGAGTCAAAACACCAACACTAGGGACAAGAATGGGTCAAAGCACCAACACTAGGGAGGACAATGAGTCAAAGCACCAACACTAGGGAGGAAAATGAGTCAAAACACCAACACTAGGGAGAACAATGAGTCAAAACACCAATACTAGGGAGAACAATGAGTCAAAACACCAACACTAGGGAGGACAGTGAGTCAATTGCACCAAGACTATGGAGAACAAAGAGTCAAAGCACCAACACTAGGGACAACAATGAGTCAAAACACCAAAACTATTGTGGACAAAGAGTCAAAGCACCAACACTAGGGACAAGAATCAGTCAAAACACCAACACTAGGGAGAGCAAAGAGTCAATGCACCACCACTAGGGAGAACAATGAGTCAAAACACCAACACTAGGGAGAACAATGAGTCAAAACACCAACACTAGGGAGAACAATGAGTCAAAACACCAACACTACATAGAACAATTAGTCAAAATACCAACACTAGGGAGAACAATGAGTCAAAACACCAACACTAGGGAGAACAAAGAGTCAAAGCACCAACACTAGGGAGAACAATGAGTCAAAACACCAACACTAGGGAGAACAATGAGTCAAAACACCAATACTAGGGAGGAAAAAAAAAACAATGAGTCCCCCAAA